>NC_139321.1:20985000-21205000 GCF_056507025.1 Lutjanus erythropterus
CATCCGGTTTTGGCCGATGCCCAGGATGCTTGCTCGCACCCATGGAGGATGCTGATTGCAAATCACTTAAGAGTTAGCGGTGTCATGAATAAGAAGGATTTTCCACAAGTATCTTTAAAAATGTATGAAAATAACTTAATAGACAAATAAAGAAATGTATATGAAATGGCTTGTTGGAAGTAAGTAGGGATAGCGTATGATTTTGATGCTTGTTTTTGAACTGAAATAGGTTGTTTATTATAGTATATGTGCAAGAAGCTGTGACAATTTTGTGCTTTCTTTTATTCCAAATTGTAACTATTTACAGACCAAAATACTTTAAATTTTGGTTTCAAAAATCCCATTGAAAGTGCGTCATTAAGGTTGTTCTGCAAGGCTGCCTGAGACACTAAAATATAACTGTGATGCTTCCTGTGTTGTTGTAGTTGAAGCCATTTATCTCATGGGTTTCCTCTCTCTCTCTAAAACTGTGTACTAAAGGTAAAAATATCAGTAAATAATCTAAAAACAACCACATAGGCTTTGCTTCCAGATTTCCAGATCTCTTTTAAGCTCTGCTTACGTCTTGACTGATAAGACCGAATCCTTTTCATCACTTTGGTTTCTCTCTTAGTTCATCTGTGACTGTCTGTCACTTTCTGCACAGCCTTCACCTTAAACCTTTTTTCAGCTTTCTGTCATCTCTGAAAAGCCTGTAAACATCCTGTCAAGCTGTGCCAGGCTGTAAACAGCCTGCATGATTTCACTTATCCTATTCATGCAGCCTGGCCTCAGGTGCTTCACACTGGCATGCAAATCCAACCTGCCTGGATGTAGAGCAGTGTGCTCTGTGGTGGTCTGGGCACAGGTGATGGCACCTGATGGCAGCTATCAGCAAACAAAACACTCTTTGGCTGGAAAATACAACTGAATCTCTTTTTTTCTCCAGCCAGAGAAAGGAAAAGGAAGCCTCCGGCTACTTTAATCTCATATTCGTTCATATTCAGCTCATGACCTGTATTACATTCAACTGTTTGCTTGTTTTACAACCTAACACTATTTAAAAGTGAACTCTGACACTTCTGAAATCTTCTTAAACTTTTCTACATTTGCCCCTGGAGATTATTTTGGCAATCAGAAACAAACTCCATTCAGAGGAATCTTTCCTGGAGGAACAAAACAAGAAACCTAAAATGTGCTGACTCCTCTCTGTCTTCAAAGCGCTCTTCTGTTGGGAATAAAGAGGAACATGCAATCTTAATCATCCTTCTCCTCCTTCCTGACTGTTTACCAGCTCAACTGATGAGCTCAGTTCAAAAAAGGAAAAAAAGTAAGCTGTTATTAATTGACATCAGCTTAAAATTAATTGTTCAACAGCTGGTTAAAATTAAAATTTTAATGAGATTCACAATATCCAAGTGTTAACGTAGGTAATTATTGTTTAGAACTCTCATTAAAATGCCATGGGTGTCAGTGATATCGGCCAAGAGCTTTGAAAGTCTGGAACTGTGGGCCAGAAAAAGAAAAAGGCTCCCCTTTAGTTTACTTGCTTAGTTTTGCTCAATTTTTGGACTTCTATGGATTACGATTATTTTATTTGATCCTGTAAACACTCAACAACTTAGCCAAGATGGCCTGATATGACTGTTTTACATGTCAGACACCAAAAAAAGAAAAGAAAGAAAAAAATTGAATTTGTGTGATTAAATTTTTTTTCATATTGAAGAATTGGCCATGGCCTTATAAAATGTCATCTGGTGCAGCTGTTATCCTAAGTGTTAAAATTAATTACTTTTCTTAACATGCTTCAATTTTCTTTTACAAGTTTACACGTTTTTTCTTTAAGGTTAGTTGCCTTCTTAAATGTTATTTAACACTTAACTAATTTTTTCCTGTAAATCACATAAAACTGACAAAAATGTTTAAACAAGCCATTCACTTAAGCATAAAGTGAATGTGTAAAAGAAATTCCAAATATGTTTCTAAAAACATTATATGTGTTAGAAAATAATTGCTGAAAATGTGAAAAGACTAAACTATTCAGTACTAAAATGTAAAAAATCCAATAAGGCTGGTAGATGGAACTTTAATTTTTCAGGTCATAGTGGTATTTGACACTTGATTAGTGGAGCTGACACACACACCCAGCATTTCAGAGCAGAGAAAACGGCAAATTTTTTCAGGATTTTGGAAACAAATTTTAGATACTTGGTGATTTTTTTAACCATTCAAATTCGGCTGAGTGGTTAATAACACATGGTGGCTGTGATGTGACACAGACTTTTATACATTATTGCCATTATTAGTTGCACCACATGATGACTGAATGATCCATATGACATGTAGGCATGGCTGATTGATTTAGGCCATTTTTAACCAGAATGCAGTATTTTATGCTGATTTTCTTCCCATTTGTGTGTTCCTCAAACTGCACAGCAGATGGCGTCAGATTCCTCTCTCTTGTTTCTCATTGTCAGGGCAGATCAGACCAAAAGTGAAGTTGAGTCTTAACCAAATGAAACATTAAATATTCAGTGTCTCAAAGTGCTTGCTGATGAAGCAGCTCTTCCTCTGATCCTTGATGAATGATGGTGGAAGCTGAGGTGGATTTTCAAACTGAGGGTTCGCCATCATTGGCCACGAGGACCCGGATCTGAGGTGTTGGTCATGAGTGCTTAATGAAATATTCAGCAGCTCCTTTTTTTTCCTCCACCAGTTATTCGCTTCAGGTCGCCCCTATTTGAGTCAGGGGGACTTGGCAACACCTTTGTATTCAGAGAGGAGAAAGTAGGATGGATGAATGAATGTGTACAGAGCAGGGAAAAAAGAGGAAAGAGAGGGTGGAAGTGTGTGTGTGTGTGTGTGCACGCTTGTGCATGGCTTCACTGTGCACATATGTAAGTAAGCACATGTGTATCTTTGTGCACACAAGCTTTGATGTGGATATTAGTGTGTGTTTCCCCCAGTGTGTGTGTGTGCTCTGTACCTGTGTGTCTGCTGCTTAGCTTCAAAATGCTGTCATATCACTTTTAATGCGCCATAGGGGACACAGTGCATGTTTAATACAAAATATAATGCATAATAATTCATATGGAAAAGGCTCTCAGGGGAGGAGACACTGTTCTTCCCCCACCAATGGTGTAATCAATCCCGAGCTGCATACAATTAACACTTCTATCATTTTCATCTTCTGAGGAGGGAGGGAACCAGAGACTCACAGTCAATAGAGGTGTTTGTATTCGGTTCACAGAAACCACCGGGGAACTTTGGGGAAAGGAATAAGACTTTGCTGCCGTTGACAAAAATGTAAATTGTATTTTCATTTGTAGTTTTGAGGAAGCGAACTCACTGGTGTATCATGTGCTAATAACTGTCTGTATCCAGGAATAGTAGTAGAGGGTGACAGGACTCGAGTACAGTAGCACCCACAGGCAAGGTGATGCTGTCTGTAAAACATTTAGAGCAACAAAAAAGTAAAAAAAAAACAGTAAATATTTCAACCAAACTGAAAAATGAATGGATAAACAATTCAGTGTGTTTCTCGCTGGTTTGCAAGTTCACCTCAACCTGGTTTTATAGAGCTCTGCCAAATGTGTCATCTGTGCATCGACCAGGGAGAGTCGGTTGGATGGTGGCTGCAAAGTGGATTTTTTCACATCATGACAGGTGACATAAAGTATGTGGGCGGCATACAACAGTGAATCTTTATGAGAGATTCACTGTGGGACAGAAATACGGCAGCCGTGGCCTTGAAGAGAAAAATAGACTGTTGTCATGCAGAGAAAGCTCAACACAGCACAGACTCACCCATACAGGCTGCTGTTCTCTCAAATATAACCTTGTTACCACTGATCAGTCTGTTAGAGCTGGGCACCAATTCAGGAAAGTCCTCAGTCATCTTGGTTTGAATCAAATAAAGGGTCAGCTCATCCAAAGTACTGTATAAAAACAGTTTTCTCATCTTTTATTGGAATCCACATGTTTTGGTTTAATTTATGCAGGTTTTGATTTATCTGTGGTCTGAGATTTTCTGTGACTGGCATTTTATTTGTGGTGCTTATTGAAAAATTACATTTAACCAGGGGCTTAAGAGTCTACAGTAATGCTGGTGGTCCTGTGAGACTGTAGCTAAATGCCAACATTGACATGGTTACTGACTCATATTAATGTTAACCTGCTGATGTTGTGCAGGTATAATGTTTACCATTATCACTATCTTTATTCTGCATGATAGCATCCTAATTTGCTAATTTGCACTCAAGTACAAGCAAGCTAGTACAGCATTGATCACTAACACGTCTTCTGAGAAACAGCAAAAGCCCATTTGTTCAACAGCTGGTTATCCTGAAAACAGATGCCTATTGCTCCAAAAATAACCCTAACCCTAATATCTGATACTACTATAACTAATTAACTAATATCAAGCATGTTTAATTTTGTCAAAACAACCAAGATGACAAAAAGACCGTAGGCTAGCTCAGACAGCTCAGACTGTGTTTTTGATGAGCCTTCATTTACTTTGGTGACAGGGACATGCACCAACTAAAGGTAAAACACCAATGATTTTATTCCGACACTGAAAATGTGTCTTTGAGAGTGTGCCTATTAAAGGCAAAACCCCCACCGATTCAGCACCATGGACAGGGCTCGCAGTCACTAAACTAAAAACTGCAGGGGAAAGGGTATTTTTGGAGAAATGGGGCTTCAGAGAAATGGCAATCTGCAAAAAAAAAAAAAAAGTTATAGGAGAGTGAAGTCAGGAGCAAAGTAGGGTGGGTCATGCCTTCACCATCCCGGGGAAAAAAAAAGATTGTGTCTGGGAGCATGTTACCCATGCAGAATTAGTTGCCATGGTAACAACCATAGCTGAACATGAGCTAATTCAGTGATATCAAAGAACTAGATTTAGCATTGTGGTACAGGTCCCTGGCAGATGTACAGAAAGTCCTGTACTTGCTCCTTTTGGATCTTTTTTGTCTCCACCAATTCCTGTTGCTGCTAAATGCTCCACCGTGTTCACCTGCTTTGTTTGCCTTTCATGTGGTGCTGAGTAGTGTACAGGAGGTTTTAGAGCTTCTTCACCGAAAACAGCTGAGTCTGTAAATTAAACCAATGAGAGCATCTGTAAGAGTGAACCAAAACAGTAAAACTTAGGCAGTAAAACCAAAACAGCATGTTCAACTTCTGTAGAGCTGCATATTGCGATGTGATTTATTGATCATATAAAAACCAGGAAACCAGCAAATATTCATATTTGAGAAGCTGGAACCAGTTTTTTACATTTTCATTTCATTTTTGCTTTATGCGTGACATAAATGAATAATAATCAAAAGCTGATTGATGTTCTTGGGTGAAGCTGAAACAAATAGAGCCACACACCAAGAAGCTCCTGTTGAAAGGAGTAATTATGCTAGTGACAAGGCTCTTCCTCACTTCAGATGGGCTCAAACCATCACCAACAGATATTTGATCAAGCACACCCATCCCAATGAACTTTAGGATGTGTGTGTGTCTTTTCTTTGTTTCTTTATTATGCTAACCTATGAATATACTAATCATTTCACCTCTGTACTGATACTTTGATACTTTAGCACAAGTGTTATTCCATTCACCTCTATTGTGCTGGTTTTGCAGTAGAAATCTCAGTTATTGGACATGCATGGCTCGATACTAATAGAGGTAATTTGCTTTGTTAAATTTGAGTGAAATGATCCTTTCAGTGATGATGATATATGAGCATTTGTAGCACCATACCATTCTAGAGGCAAACGGGTTTAGACTGTGTTTATTCACTCACTGCACATTGGTTGCAGTCAGGCCTTGTTGCACAGTGTGGACTGGTGTTTTATAGTAGCGGCTGACACACGTTTGGCTTTGTTAGAGGGAAACTGACATACAATTGACTTTTTGCGGCAGGGATTGGCTGATCTCAGCAGCGTTACACCTCATTCCCATGTCTGTCAGGCTCGCTGAGCTCGTCTCCTCCACTCCTCACTCCATTAAATAAAACTGTTAGCTCTGATGACTCAGATGCCACTGAGCCCATTTGAACCAGTTAATGGCCAGGTGCAGTTTTCACTCCTCCTCCTCGCACGCATACATCACTCTTTCTCTTCTCCCTCCCTCTGTTCTGTCCCGCCATCTTGTTTCTGTCATTTTCTGCTCCCTCACTCCCTCGTTCCATCTACCCCCCCCTCCTCACCTATGTCCCCTCCAACCAGTTTGTCCTCCCAATTCTCTGCTCTCATTTGATTCTCCCCACTTTCTTCCTATCCCTCCCTCACCTCCCTCCATCTATCTTGCCCTCCAAATTCTCCACTCTCATCTGTTTCGCTCCCTTCACTTCCCTTCCTGCAGTTATTGCCCCCCTGTCTCATTTCTTTCCCTCCCTCCCTCTTTCCTTCCCTCCATGTCTCGCTCCCAATTCTCCCCTTTCATCTGCCCTCATCTCCTCTCCTCTGCATGGTCATCACTATGACAGTTTCCATCCAGCCTCGGTCTGATAAGAGCAGGCACCAACTAACCAGCCAATTTATTATTCACTGTCTTCTCGCCACATTTCCTCTGCTTGTCAACACCTTACTTCTCTGCTGTCAAACGCTGTCTACCTCTCCCCACCTTTTACTACTCCACAGTAGTCTAACCCCATCCTTACCCTCCATCCATTCATCCAGGCAGCCATCTCAATCTAGTAAAAGGTCCATTGTGTAACGGTTAATAAATGATGAGAGAGAGGTAGGCTGGCACTCAGAATGATCCACAGCACCCTGGACAGGACCGAGTAGCAGCACAGGCGATGTCAGGCTTAATGTCTTGGAAGAGTTTGGCGCTCGGCCTAATGTGATGAACCTGTTGCTGTTTAGTGTTATTGCACTAAAAGAGCAGGCCTGCAAAGCTATTTTGGTTTCCTTGTCTAAACCACAGAGATGTTAATGCCTCACTTACTTTGTCTGCTTGTGTTTGTCTGCTGGATATCTCAAAGACTTACAAATTAGATTCCTTGAATCGGTTACTGTAGATACTGGTGATGTTTTACAGTAGACCTGGATATAGGTGCTTAAATATCCTAAACTCAAGGTTCACTGACTTACTTTCTTCTGTAATGCTTAATTTTACTGATCTGTAAATTCCTAATACTTCCCAAATAATTTCCTAATAAGAATGTTATTTTAATTTAAGGTAAAATAGAGAGTAATCAGGTATTTCAGTTAATTCAAAATACTAAGCTACCTAAGCTGAGTTTTCAGTGCAAAGTAGGTTTTCACGTACAAGGAATTTCCATTGGTACTTTGGTGCATAATGATCATAAAAAAAAAGAAAAAAGAAAAAGAAATACTGCAAGTTATGACTGAAAAAATGAATCTGGGCTCCAAAGAAAATTCCTCTCTAAATCAATAGTAAAGTCAACACAACAACTTGAACCAATAAAAAAATAGCAAACTCAGGACTTTGTCTTTATTGTCCATTAATACCAAATCGGAGCTCTTTTCAGGAACAACAAGTATTGATTTTTTCTTCAAGGATCACGATCTTTCCCTAACCTTAATCAAGTGGTTATTGTTTTAACCATGACAGTCTCTTAACCTTTTATTTTTGCCACTGTGATTTCTAACCTTTTTGGAAGACAATGGGTGATGTTCTCCCGCTGACAGGGTAAGAAAACATTTATATGTGTCATTCTGGAGGTCAATGATAATTTATTTTGTTGCTTAATTGTTCAGCAAATTGAACATATATCCTGAGTAAGGATTTTTGGTCATGTGATGACAGGAAGAGGTGGTGAGGCATGGCCCAATGGCCCCCTGTGGCCCATTTAAGTGCTCCCCTGTAGCCATTTTCACCAAATTTTATTCCCATCCTGTAAGCCTTTTATCAACATAACATTACAAACATCCTGATTTCTTTGCTCCTTTTTGTTCAACATTCTATGAAAAGAGCTAACAGAACCAATATGTCGGGGCTACTGAAGCATGGGTTTACTGAACCTACTCAAACTGCTGACATGATCTTTACAGAACCAGAAATAGAAAAGGCAGACTATGAAAAATTGAAATGGCAACAAAAATTTAGGAGAGAATGGTGGTAGGAGTTTAAGTGGCTAGAATATGACATCTCAGGACGTAATGTATTCCAGTGTGTGCTGCCAGTTTCCAAACAGCCAAGAGGTCTGGCTTGTTTTTCATAGGAAATAAGTAAACAATGCTTTTGGAAAATCCCACATCACAATTCATGGGAAAAGTGGACAACATGTGTCACAGTTAAGGAAGGCTGTGCTAAGTCGCATTAAACTACTGCTTCTGTATTGATTTTTATATAAATTTACATTTGGGCCACCAAAGATGTACTTTGGCCACCAAATCGAGGGGCTTGGCGGCATGTGGGGCACAGTGCTTACCAATGTTGGCATCCATCCCTGTGAGACTGTGTATTCCTTGAATGTGAATGTCCTCCTTGATCTTTCTCCACCCGTCCACTGGCCGCTGGTCGATGACTTTGAGCTCTTCCCAACTGATTACGTGACGTTTTTCTCTGATGGTCGCAGATAGCTATCTTCTTTCACTCTGTTACTCTTGGTCTTTGTGGTGTCCAGAAATGCTATTACCCGAGTTTTCTTCTCTGGGCTTGTCCTGTCTTTAGGATCTATGCACAGTTCCCACTTATTGTCACTGACAGAAGGTCCTGTACTTAGCTCAGCTCCATTTGCTGAAGAAGCGTGTGAGATGTGGTTCAAGTTCCCAAGAGTGCATCTCCTTGCTCAAGGAGATGTTCAAAATTTGCTCTGTAATTTTTGCTTTTAGATAATTTTCCATTCCAATTTTGGTATAGCCTTGAAACTAAGAAACAGTGACTTAAATAGAAATCCAATAATCTAAAAATTAAAGTGGCATAAATTATGGTTGTCCCAATATGATACCAAAACCAGAAAATGCCTCCCATACTGCCAATGCAAGTCTGTGTACCGATCTGTTATCATGTAATTTAGGCCTCCTATCTCTGAAATGGTACCCTTATACTTTCCAGCAGCATCTTGGATACCAAATTAGCCGGTCTTGGTGGAGCTAACACTGCTTACCTGACTTACTATCTTACTGATTGACTGAATGACTAACGGTACTGGTACCAGTTCTGTTACTGAACTGTGAATACAGACACTGGTATTTCAATCTTTATTTCCTAATTTGGTTTGATTTGTGGTCATCTGTCACTTAATTATTACAGGATTGGATGGAAATGTTTTCGGGTTGTTGGAAAAACAAAACAGACTCTTTACTGAGTGAACTGAACACTGATCTCATACCGGTATGAGATCAGGAAATGATTATTTCTATTATTATAATTATTATTTTGGGTGCCTACCGGGTTCTGGGGTTCAGGGCTTTTGAGCAGCTTTAGGGGAGTTCTGCTCTGCTCTATTCTAATTGAAAATCCCAGTTTCACAAGACTCATTTAGTCGCTGTTCTGGAGCTTTTGATTATATCACACAGTCTCCCTCAGAAGATTGAGATTTCCCATTTGTCATGTAACTGTAGGTGTTCAAATTTTATATTTTTCCGAGCACTTTAATGATTTCTCATCCTTGTTGGCATAGAAAATGAGATCATCTTTGTTCTTGGAAAGAGTAGTTGACAAACCAATCTCATGCTTAAACGTGCTTCATTTAGAAGATGTTGAGAACTGCCGATAAGGTCATTATTACTATTACATAGTATTTATTCTCTGATTGCATTCTGTTTCCTTCAAATAAGTTCATTCAGTGCTGCTTGAAACCTTGGTATTTAGAAAATGTCAGCTTTACAGAGAGACTAATCAAAACACCCTTTTCCCCTAGCTTTTCCACACTGGGTTTTTTTTTGTCAATTTATTCAGTGGATTTTCAGAGTGTTTGATCAACCAAAGGCTTTCTCTCCACTGATAGATGTGTATGTAACCCCTCCACTGAAGTTAAACATCATCACTACAGCAAATCACGCTCCCTTATCTCGTCTATTCAGCCGAGCTTTCAGAATTTAATCAGCACGTCTTGTGTGTCGCTACTGCTGTAGTGTGTAGTTAAAAACCTGTTTCTCTCTGTTGATATATTGCCACTCTTACTTGTGTGTGTGTGCATGAACTTATGTGTGAAATCTGTGTGCTAGGTTTTGATTTTGATTAGAGCCTGCTGTTAGATCTGTTGCTCTCTGCACAGCTAGAAAAGAGAAAGAGGAGTGTGTGTGTGTGTGTGTGCCTGGGTGAGCTCTTGCATACCCAAAAAATGTCCCTACACACACATACACACGCACACACCTGCCCTGCAGTGCCTCTTTTTCTCACTTTCTTTGTCTATCTACTTCTCTTCTCTTCTTCATTTCCTTTTTCTCTTCCACTCCACACCTCAGTGTCTCACACCTCCTCCTTCCTTCCCTCGCTCTTGTTTTCACTCTGCATTGATCCTCAGCGTGCAGACTACTGCAGCCAATAGCGTTTAATGAATGCCATGGCCTAATGGCTTTATCATTGGCCTTGATGGCCTGGGCTCAGCCACAGCGATGGCTCGGCTGTAAATTGTTTTCTTAACTAACGCCACGTGAGGAATTTCAATAGGGGCTGCGGTCGATGGCGTCAGTGCAGCCTGCCAATCTCGACAGCGGGGTGTTACATGGAGGGCACCAAAGGGGTTAAGCGTGATTGACAAGGGAGTACATGTGTGAGGTGCGCTGTGTTGTGGACTGGTGTCATTCCTCTGCTGTATTGTGTGCAGGATTGGGAGGGTTACCTTAAAAATGTATTCTGATACAGGTACTATGTTGTCTGCAACCTAATATTAAACATAACCTGATTAAGTTACTTTTAGATTGTTTTATGTTCGTTGTAAGTTTATTTATATTTTACTAGCTTTTCTTTCCTTTGTTGTGTGTAACTGCACACTTAGATTAATAGATGTAATTATGCACATCTAAGTATACTATTCACACTTCACAGTCAAACTTCCAGTAAACTGCTATTTAATTTATTCCAGTCCAGGGCTTGTGTTTTAACCACTACACTCACCAGCATCACCACCTATACTCCCAAACTATTTTTCAGCAGCAGCAGTTGTAATAGTAGTAGTAGATATTGACAGGTTAATTAGCTAGCGAACAGAATTTCTGTGGAGCTAATGTTAGCAGTTGGTCTGTGCAGCTGATGCTAGTGGTTGATCTCTGTAGCTAATGTTTACCATTGTTCTGTGTAACGTTAGTGGTTGGTCCACTAACATTAGCTACACATGGCTACCATCTATGTAGCTAATGTTAGCGGTTGGTCTGTGTAGCTAATTTCAGCAGTTGGTCTGTGTAGTTATCTGTGTAGCTAATATTAGTATTTGGGCTATGTAGCTAACAATAGCAATTGGTCTATTTTGCCAGCGTTAGCCTTTGGTCTGTGTAGCTGTATATGCTGCTAACGTTTGGTTTGTTTGTGTAGCTAGCATTGGCAGTTGGTCTTTGTAGCTAACCTTTGTGATTGGTATGTGCAGCTAACGTTTGTGGTTTGTTTGTGCTGCTAATGTTAGAGGCTTGTTTGTGTAGCTAGCGAACTGTTGCTAGCGAATGGTTGGTTTTACCTGGAAATGTTTATTTAAATTAGAAGGCAGGCACAAGTGAAGGCAGAACTGTACTATGATTTTCTTCCTTTTTCTGATTTAAAGACAAAATAATGTTGAAATTTCCACCCAGTGAAGCATTTTTTCACTAGAGGCCATGATAATGAATTGACTGTAAATGAGCCGGTTTCACTGAGACCAGAGAGCTGTTGTGAGACTTGTGAAGTATTGTAATGAATACGCACTGCGGATGGTGGTATATCATTCCTTATTTTAAAATGTATTGTAAAATTATAATTCTCCTAATAATATCTAGTTTTATTAAATGTATCTATAATCTGATTATGTCTTTTTTTCACTGTAACTGTAATAGAATACAGTTGCCTTTTTGGTTTTCTGATTATGTAATTCTGTTACATGTAATCTGCTACTCCCCAAGCCTGATTGTGTGGCCCGGTCATGTATTTGTGTGCAGCTGATGGATTCATCAGCGGACTCGAGACCAATAACATGTCTGAATACAGCGTGTTGATGCCGGCGTTGACATATGCGAGGCGGTGTTTCTGCAAATGTAGTGGTGTCAGATGAACAAGGCTTTGTCTGTGACCCACCCCCTAGCAGAATAATTGCACACACACACACACACACACACACATATATATACACACACAGGCACACACACCTGTCAGACTCGTGCATGTAGAGATAAAGCAGCAAATACACTCCACAGTCGGAGCGTTTGCCTGCTGAATAGCAAAAGGGGACTGATCAGTCTAGCCCTCCCTTATCTCCCCTCACCTCTTGCACTCTTCATCTCTCTGTATCTCTCCTTCTCACCACCCTTTTCTCCCCTTACTCCTCACTTCGCCTTCCCTGCCGTTTATGAATCCTCCTAATTTGTCTCTGTCCCTTCTTTCTCTTCTCCCCCTTTTCCTTCTCGTCATTTTCTCATTCCCTTTTCCTCATCTCCCTCCGGCTCTCCCTTGAGTTTCGTCCCCCTCTCCTCTCTCTCTGACACACACACACACACCACTCTCCCTCTCTCTCTGTCTGTGTCTTTTCCTGTGCAACAGTGTGCAATCCCTCTTTCCCCACTAGACAGACAAAGCGAAAGAGCGACTGAGACGAATAGGAGGGGAAGAGGGAGCAGAAAGGAGGAGAGACAGAGAGAGGCAGAGACGTAAAGAGGCACAGAGGAATTGATGGAATGACAGTCTGCTGGCAGGGGACACACAGAGACAGAGAGACAGGACAGAGGGAGACAGGACAGAAAGAGGGAAAGATAGACGGGATGTAAAAGAGGCAGCTTCAGTGACAGCGTAGACAAAGGTAGCTCCAGAGTGCATTTCATTCACATTCTTTCTCTCTCTCACACACACACACACACATCCTCTCTCTCGCTTTCTCACTCACTCACTCACTCACACACACAGATACACGCACACACACACACCCTCGAGCAGAAGCAGCAGAGCTGTGTGGGTGTGAGGCAGCATGAGAAGTGATATCTGTAATTCCACACATACAGCTGGTTGATGGACTAACTTAATTACACACACATTTACTGTACACACACTCAGCAGCACACCTTGATTATAGGCGGGGAAAAAAACACACACACACACAAGAGCACACACGACCTGTCTGCGGCCAGAAGTCAACATGGGTCTTGTGATGGGAACCTTTTCCATGCAATCCAAGCCGGTGAGCTACCACAAAGGTAAGAATTTCTTTTTTAATTTTGATCAGATTTCTCCCTCAAACACACATTATGTTTTCTTTTCATGCATGTGGCCGTCTTATGACAGAGGCACCTGTCATGTTTGCGTGTTTGTGCCTTAATGATGGAGTCGTGTATGTTTGCTCTCAGAGTCATGAATATTGCACAAGAAGTGCATTATGGGAATGAGCTAAACATATACAGAGCAGTGATGTAAAGTTGGCAAAAAAAAAAAATGTCATTCATTATTGGTTTATGATGCCATCTCAGGGCCATCTGTGCTGTGGATTTAGGAATAGAAAAAAGAAACGTGTGTGTGTGCAGCCGTGTCATTGGAGATGTCTATAAAAGGTGATGGTATTTACCCCTGTCTGCTCCCTAAACCAAGCTGTTTCCTGTCTGCCCTGCCACTG
This sequence comes from Lutjanus erythropterus, assembly GCF_056507025.1. Lineage (NCBI taxonomy): Eukaryota > Metazoa > Chordata > Actinopteri > Lutjaniformes > Lutjanidae > Lutjanus > Lutjanus erythropterus. The sequence continues at coordinate 20,998,673 of NC_139321.1, forward strand.
TTTGACAGGAGGAAACTGGCACTGACACTTGACAACATACATGTTAAATAAACGTGTGCAGCTTTGTCTATGAAAACATTTATGCATATGATTCACTCCTAAAATATGGAAGTGTGTAAAAGGGCATGTATTTTGTGTGTGTTATGGCAGTGGTGTGTGTGTGTGCGTGTGTGCGCGCAGTAATTCAGCGTGGTGTACTCTGTCAGCCTTTGGCCATGATATGTCCAGCGTCTGTTGACCTCAAACCTGATGGTTATCGCCAGCAGACACAGCAGAGCTGCATCGCACAGACTGAGGAGACAGAAAACAGCAGTCAAATCATGTTTCACCACATTGTCACATGCAGAATTTCCTGATTGGACCATTAACCCGTCAGTTAGTCAGTGAGATCATGTAAAACAGGCTGTGCATTACATATGCCGTGACAAACAGTGTGGAGGCGATGTAAGTGATGTAAATTATGGGCTGTGAATGTTGTGAAAGTCCCTGAGGAACATGCCTGTCAGCTGTCTATATTTCCTGTTTTATACCTGTCAAACAGTACAGTCAGACCACACAGAGTATTTGAAATGCCTGTAAAGACACTTTAGAGACCCTACAAATGTTTTCTTCTGAAATACAGGCATATATAGCATCCTGCGTGGGTTGTTTATTTTAATTCCCGACCTGCGCCTCATTTCATTCCATGGCAACAGCTCTCAGCAGATACTTCAGATCTGTGCTGAACAGATACTTGAGGCACACTTTCAAGGTGGATGTTTTCCCGTGGTCCGAAATAGCAAACATATAGAAAGATTACTAAGACAACATAGAAAACAGGTTTTGTTTATGTTGTCTTCTACACTGTTAGAGCACAAAAAGGGCAACAATGCTTACGAAGCAAATGAGATGTATTTTTAGCCAATTGTGTGCGGGAAAGCTCTCCTCTAGTTAGTGTAACCTTTGAAGTTTGCACTGTTGGGGTGTGAGCAGGAGGGCGATAGATGAGTAAAAGCGGGAGAGAAAAATTGAGAAAAGTTGAGAGTGGAGGCAAGGCTGCTCCTCAGGGGGGTGCAGTGTGAGTGTCAGTGAATGTGTGTGTGTGTTTCACCATCTGCTGCAGTGTTATAAAAAGTGGCCTAATGAAAGCAGGGCAGGATTCATTTTGCATGGAAGGTTGGCCCATCCTTGATGGCAGCCCAACGTGAGGCAACAACCAGCTGCGATGGGCACCGAAGTTCACTTGCAGAACTTTTTGGGATAAAAAATAGATTTTCCTTATGATTTGACTTTGTGCAAGGCAGAGGGTGTAGACTGACAAACTCAGGTCAAACTAAAAAATCTGATGACTTTAGAGGTGACTGGACAATTTTTGAAGTCTCACAACTTGACAAGGGGCGGGTATCCTCAGGATTTTATTGATACAGATATCAATACTGATGGATAACAATACTTATCAATAATTTGACAGAGAAAATGACATAACAATAGTATGACATGAAAAGATATGATAAGATTGAGCAGTTTTTTATTACTTCTTTTTGCAGAAGTATCAAGTTGAATTTTTTCCTGAGTTATTGTATTTAACTGCACTTTCATGAAATTTCGAAAAGTAAGCCACACTGTTGAATGTTTTGCCCTGTCAGTTGTTTTTCTAGAGTTACATAACTACTGACAGCAGTATCTTTTGTCCAGGAGCTTATCGATGTTTCTGTACCGAGCAGTAAGGAACTGGTACAGGTTTTGTACAAAGTTGCTCTGGGCAGTTCAGGGTGTTAGTAGAGATATTACATTTAGGGCGGCATATGTGCCCAAGCCTGTAGTGTACTTTTTATTAGTTTTCAACAATCAACAATCTGATAGAAATTATCAATGAGAGATGTGAGAAATTAATTGTGCCATACTCCCGAACTGCATGTTTGACTTTGTTTGTCAACTCACCGAATAATTTGTGTTGCTTGACATCACTCTTCTCTCCTGTCGCCTTCTTTGTACAAGCATTATACAAGGGGAAATTGCAGATTTTGTGGCAGCTACCATCAATTTTAAGTGAATTTGAGAATTGAAGATCACAGGTGTGCAACTTTTGCAACAAATGGTCTTCTTAGAACCTGCTTAAGATAGTTTTTTATTCTCAGTAATTCTTTTGAATAAAACATAACCACTGTTGGAAATGATATAAAGACAAAGTATAATACATTTTTACAAATGAGACTTGACAGCTTGACACAGCTAAAACACAAGACACATCACATGCAATAAATGCCTGGTAGTCTTATATCGTCACATTTTAGGTTTAGAAATCAATGACTAAACTTATTAATTCAAATGTAAGAGAACACAGAAGACAGCAAAGATTTAATTTTGTCACTGCCTGGTCCTCTTGTATCATTTTCTTTTTTTGTGTTTCATCAGTTGTTAAACAGTTCTGTAAGACTACAGTTTGCAAATTCTAATCTAATTTAGGAACAAAAGACAGACCCCTTTGTCTTCATATAATGCACTGCAGTTACACAACAAGATTAAACAATGAAGATCTAATTATTTTTCACATATTAAACTGGTTTACAAAGCTGATTAGGTCTTTTCATTCTCATCCTGAAGTAGAGCTGACTCCTATCTGGACTATTGTGTTTGGAGCTTATATTGAGCTTAAGACCTGATAAATGCAAACAGCAAACCAGTATAATATAATGAAAAAAATCTAGCAGGCACTTTGTAGATTAGTGGTTCCCAACCTGGGAGAAAGGAATCTCAAGATAAATCTGAGGTTCATCGAAAACATGTTTTACAACACAAACTTTATGCTTGAATTGAATATAAAAATTGATTTGATTCTAGATTGGGTATTTTAGCCTTTATTGATAGAGACAAACAGGAAACATGGAAAAGAGGGTGTTTTATGCTGTATTTCACATCATCAGTGGTTGAACATGTAGGAGGTACTGAATGAAAATCAGTGCACTCAAGCTCACAACTGTTCCTGATATTTAATGCGTCAATTTCAGCCAATCAAATAAAAGTTTGTAAAGAACAACAAACTCATTTCTCATTGATTTACTCACTTTATAAATTGGTTGAAGAGGGGTGTTTTAATTGTTTGTATATTTATGACGGATAAGCATTTTGAGCCAAAAAGTTTCACTAGAAGACTTAAAATCCTAAAATCACTTGATCACCTACCTTGGTTTTTACCTATCCACACACAGCCTCTGGTTGTGAACAAACCCCTGTGTCATAAAAGGTCTTCAGCTATGTGTGGATTTAACCCTAGTTTCTCTAAATATCGTACACTTTCCCACTGAACAAGTCCTTCTCTGTGAGTTTTATCAGCTTCCACACATTTTCCTTGGACAACCTAAAATTGTCTCAAATATTCACTGAAATTCATTCTGTTGTTTACATCCCAGAATCTCCAACATTATCATGCATCTGGGCTACCGATCAGCACATAGGTACAAACACTGTTTTAAGGGGACGTAGGTCAAGAAATGTTGACAATATTTGCTTTAGAACACCTTATTATTCCATGATTTAACCCTCTGGTGTCTCTGGATGTAGGCCAGGTCAGGTATTAATGGCTAATTTGTGATTTGATCGCCAGATAAAACCTCCTTTCTCCATTTCAATGTATCCTTGAGCAAGACGATAAACCACAGTTGCTCTCTATGGCCTGTGCCATGCAGGCTGAATGAGAGGCACACTGTACTGTGGTTTGGAATAAAAGCTCTAAACAAATTCAGGCCATTCACAGTCCTATTCAAAGCGTTTTATAGTGATGAATTTACTGAAAAGGATTCTGGAGAGTTGCTATACAAACTGAAGCAGGTGTTTTTGTTTTTAGCGAGGCTTACTAAATGAAGCTGAACCGATGCTGTGCCCTACATCGACTCATAGCCTTTTCTCCAGAGAAACCATAAAGCAGAGATATTAGCCAGTGTCCTGACCAGCTCATATGGCCATAGGTTGCCGTTAAGGAATTTATCTATGAGTCTTTCGTCACCTGGGGCCAAAAAATAAATTTATCCACTGTCACTGTGCACAAACTACTCTGCTCCTATGAAATATTTCCCAGCGGGTGTGTTATAAACTACAAAACCTGCACCTTGCCGACACATTCATCTCCCTGTCCATTCGCTCCATTTGTTTTCGCCTCTACTTTCATTTCTCTGCACTCCCTCGCTCTGTCAAGTGAATTTTCCCTCTCCCTTGCTTTGTCTTGTTCACTCTCACCTCATTTCACCTCCTCATTTTGTCTTTTCTGTGTTTCTTCCTTTTAAGTTTTTCTTCTTCCCCTCCTCAAGCCGCTCTCTTCTTGATCTATGGCTATTCGTCTGCCTTAGCTGTTTATCTCAGGGTTTTTGTCTGTCTGTCTGTCTGTCTCTTACGGTCTCTCAAACTCTCACATCTCTTTGTGTTGTGAGTTTTGCGTGGAAGATAGCCTTGTTCACTCCAACTGCTCGAAGCTTTCATGTGGAGTTGTAGTTGGGGGCCAACAGAATATGTAAATAGAATAGATGTGGGTCTTGTGGAGAACAGGCGCGTTTGGCTCAATGTTTCCATCTGCTGCAGGGTTAAAGTGCTGAGGGGAGCGGAGCCCTGTTTCTTTAATAGGCTTTACAGTTTCCACCCCTCTCTCTCATCCCCGCACATCAAAAGAAGTGCACCAAAAGGGCCAATTAGGACAGCAAAAGAGCTTTATTAAGCACATGGCAACATGAAAACGTGTTTCTGGTTAATCCCATGCCGGAAGCATGTGTGTGTTTGTGTGTGAGTATGAGCGTGTAATGATGAAATTGTGATATTACAACCTCGCATCTCATATTTCTTTACACTCTATAGATTTTCGCAGGGAGAAAAAAATCTTCCTGTCATTTAAGATCCTCTGTCAGCGTTTGATCTCAGAGTGTTGCAAATTAAACCCATGTTCAAGGATTTTATTAGATAAAAAAAATCAATATACTGTATAAATAAAGATACTTTATTTGCATAATATTTGCAGGCAAATGCTTTGCTCAGTTCTTCAAAGATAAACAACATTTTCCATGCAATTTATCTCCGTAGACAGCTCAGCCCTGTGCTTGCCTTCAGGCCTTTGTAATACTGGAGCCAATGAGAGAAATGCAGATGATGAATATAGATAGCTACTTAGCTCTGTAGCACTATATGGTTGGGCCTGTATACACAGTTATCACAGCAGTGACGCACATCACTTGAACTAAATTAATGTGATAACTGAAATATGGTACATATAAACTGTAAATGTTGTCAGTTGCACCACATGTACTACAGTGAGCTGAAATCTCAGTTAACTAACTGTTCTCTATTCAGCAGTTACTTGACAGTAAGAGCACACGTCCATTCGACATAGTTTGTATATTTCTACTAATCCATTGATTTAAGGGTCTAGAGTGGGAGATTTTGAATAATCTTTGGGCAGAATATGACAGAAATAGAATATAATTTTCAAAAGTATGTCTTTTAATCACCTGAAAATAATGTTTTTGTTAGATCACATGTCAAGGCAAGTAGGCCGGGACTTCATTTTATGTGGCCTGCAAAAGTTTGCAAAAATGTACACAATACAGTTCTATGCTGTGTTACAAAAGTGAGGTGTCCACCAACTGCATGTCTCATCTGCATCCCGATTTTGTTATCCTCACACTGAGGCCATCTTTTTGTAATGAGGCAGTAGCAGGATACAGTTCACAGCTGCACTTTGACACCAAACACAGAGACAAGTATACTAACCCTGGGCACCAAGAAATGCTAAGAAAAATCCAATAATTAATTCTCAACAGAATTCCATTATTTTATAATTCAGCAATAATTGAATGGAGAGGCAATTATGTAACGTGATAAAAAGTAGATACATTCACAACAGGCCCTTTGAGGGCAACCAATGCTGATTTGGCCTGGAATGAAATTGTGTTTGACATGAACAGACAAACCAAATGCCGACTCTAGATGTGGCCACTCGAGTTCTTGAGTTTCACAGCCACCATAGATTCTCCTACACACTTGGTAAAGGAAGGGTGAGGCAACGTGTTTGTAATCTTGCAGGGTCACAGGTTGATGCCACTAAATCCTACAGACTGAATCTCTCTCTTGCTTCATATTGGACAGGTGTATTTTCTTTGTCTAAAATTTCTATTTTAATTGTATTTAGATTGCATCCCCACACCAACCTGTACAGTATCTGAGTAATATAACCACATGGGGGTGGACATTATGTAAACACAACAAATTATTCATTTTTCTCTACATATTCCTCATGCTAATTAAGCCCTACAGGAACAGTTTCGCGTTGCATTAAAAAAAATCTATGTTTTAACTTTTATATAGAATAACAGAAAATCACTAATCCACTAATGCCACACAGACAATCAGTTTTTAATTCTTTTTCTTAATTATTAACAAACAAGCCATTACTGAGTTAGTCTACACCTCTGAGAACTGAAAATCTGTTGCAGTGTGAAGCAAGGACAGAGGAGAAATGAGCAGCTTCAATTATGCACTACATAAAAAACCTCAAGTGAATCTGCAAGAAAAAATAAGAAATGGGCACATTTATCATTGCTTTCACTGACACTCTGCAGCATGTGGTGTTTCTGTTTGTTTCTCTGTGCACTGACACTGGAAATAACAACACTCTGACTGTTCAACTGTTAAAAAAAAGGTATGTAATCTGACTCTAAGGATGCGTGTATGTGTGTGTGTTTTGCAGTAAATAATGGATGATGTGTCCCTGTGCCCTCATAAGCATCAGGTCAGTGACTCGTAGTCCACAGTTGTGTCATACAGTGATAGATATTTCCATCTCTACATGTGTTAAATGAAGCAACAATAAAAACAATATTACAATTTGTAAATTTATAATTTAACACATATTTCTGTTTACAATTGATGCATTGTAGGGCTGCAGCAAAATGATTATTTTCATTACTGATTAATTGGGTGATTCATTTTCCACACATCTCTAAAACGAGATGCGTGATGAGGATAGTGGAGAAATCCCCATTATAATTTCCTAGAGGCCAAGGTGGAATAATAAAATCAGTTATTTCATTCGACCATCAGTCCAAAGACATTCATACATGCAAATTGACCTGCTTTGCAATAAAGGCCGCAGTGTCTGTTTTGCCTTGGGAAATTATCTCTGTTTCATGTTTTCAAGTCCCTTATGATGCTATTCTATAGTTCTTGTATTAAGTCTGTTTTGACCCTCTCTCTTGACCTCTTGTGCTTGTTTGAGAATCTCAGCTTCAAGGCCAAAAATGCATTAAGTCAAATAGTGAAAATGAGGAGCAAGATCTTGGGAGTACAGCAGAGTGCACTATCTGACCTGTTTTACAGACAAGTAGCGAGGAAGGCTAAAGCCATCCTATCCGACAGCACCCGCCCTCTGTGCTCTTAATTTCAGTTTCGGGCTCTCAGCTTAGATTACCACCTGTTAAGAGTAACAGGTATAAGCACTCCTTCATTTCATTCCTCTTCTGAATGCAGGCGAGGGAAAAGGTGTCATTAAGTACTAAGACAACTCACTTGCTGAGTGTACAGGGTTGACTTATTGATATAATTATGGTGATGAAGTTGATGATGATGGTGATGAGGATGATGTTGATGATTTTGAGGACCATGATGTCTGTTGATGGCCAGGTATACTTGTATTTTATATGATATTTTCCTGCTGCTACTGCATTTTGCACTGTAATTTTTTTAGATGTTGTTGTTGTGGTTTGAACACTGAAGGTTGTACTTCAGTGTCTTCTGTTGTTCCAGTCCACTGTATTCAGGTTGTATAAGCTCTTTTATGTGTACTGTTTGCCTTGCTGTGTAACCAATTGCCCTTCGGGGACAAAAACAATGTTGAAGTAAATATTAATTGCTGTAATATAGCAAAAAAACATAGAAAAGCTTCAAATCCTCACATTTGAGAAGCTGGAACTAGTGAAATGTTTGGCACTTTGGCTTAAATATGTCACAAATAATCTCTGAATGATCAAAATACAGTAGTTGACAATTAATTTGCGATCAGTCAATTAATGGATTAACTGACTGGTTGTTTTAGTTAAGAGGACTGAAAATACTTCAAGGGATGCACTGATTTATTGATGTTCGGTTGACATATGTCTGGTTGACTGCATAGAGATCACATTTACCAATGGCAAAAGCAGTTAATATGTTTTGTTGCATGAATTTTGTAGTCACTAAATGTGGTGTTGGTTATTTGTGGTTGCAAGCATACCCAGCTTCTTATTTGAAGAATATGCTACTGGCTGACACAACTCTGGCATGATGTAAGAGGTCAACAGGTGCCATGAGCATGTGTGGTTTGTTTTCAAATAAAAGTGAAAGAAAATGTTTGCTGTGTGGGAGTGTTAAACACTGACAGAAAGATCAGAGACATGCAGTTTGTAAGACATGCAGCAGTGATATTTTAAGTAGATTCACGAGTCAGTCTCTAAATGCGTCACATGTTAGTAGGCTGAGGACAATCATCCAGCTTTTGTTGCAGAAACTGTGCAGACAAAATTAAAAAGATTAAAAATCTCCATTGACAACCGCATCCAAAGTCTTTAGGGGGTCCCTCCGTAATGGGGAGATGACATTGTGTGCTTACTACTGAGGAGAATTGGGGTAGATGATAAAGTAAGGTCTTGTAAGGCATGTCTTGAAAAAATGTAAGTGACGTAGATTTGTTATCCGCTGTTTTGTCGCTGTTCAAGAAACTCCATTGCATTTAGAAATTCCCATACCTACCAGTTGGTAGGCATTTAAAATTGCCTGGCATTGTGAAATTATATTTCAAAGAAAGAAGTACTATAAGTACAAATACAAATACAACAATTACCTTAATCCGATAAAAAACAGTAAGCCCATTTGTTATCATTTTGCTGCCGTCTGTCTCCCCAAAATCTACAATGTTGTGGCCACACACATTCATTAACTCCTGGCTCGTGACACCTGCCATCAGTTTGTAAGAATGTGAATACTGAAAAATTCTTCTCATTGAGTAGGGAGCTGTATAACAGAGTAAAAACGCTTTTGAGGCAGTAATGAAAAAGAAATCTTTTTCATCGCGAAAGAAGGTTAAAGGTTGTTACATAAATTTGTATGATTGAAATTATGTTAATTCAAAGATAGTGTATGAAGACCGGAATGAATGTATGACTATATTTTTTTATAATGAAGATTTCTTCATTTCTCTGGCACAAAAGGGGAACATAAATATCAAATAAACAAACAAACAAACAAACAAATAAAAAACCTTCAGTATCAAGATCAGTGATCAGCCAAATTCTTATTTCTAACAATGGACTTGGCTCAGAATTTCACAAATGCTTGATCCTGACTTAATACTGTTGGAACTCAGCCCTTCAGGAGCTCCACATCCAATATACTGACTGTCACTCTCAGCTCTTTTTGTTCCTCCTTCAATCCTGCGGGCAAAAATCCTCTTGAAACATCCTCTCGAATCCGGATGAGTATTTTCCTGCTGCTCCCTCCCTCCGCCAGTATGTGCGTGTGTGCGTTACCTAAGGCGTCACGTCCCATGTCAAACTAGTTAGCTTCGAGAATAATGGTGGAGCAGAGATGGTGTCGAAGAGGAAGACGAGTCAATTCACTTTGCCCAGTGTCTGTCTTCCTCTTTAGTTCTTCTCATCGATTCCCTCTTTAATCACTCTCCATCTCCTATTCAAACTTTATCTCCTGCTTTCTCTCACTCCACGATTCTGCGCTCTTTGTGCTTTAGTCGTCTTTTTCTTCTCCACACGTCCTTCCTACCTCCACACCATCACTATTTCTCATTCTCTTCATTTATCTGTCCATATTTACCCCTCCATACCTATTTTTCTTGTTTCCTCCTCTCCCTCAATGATGACAGATCAATAGCAGAGGCTCCTTTAATTATTCCCTTTTTTCATAATGTGATGGGAGCCAGCGAAAGGCTTAGTTTAGTGTGCGTCCACTAATCAAGATACAGAGGAGTGTCTGTGTGAGAAGTCATTTGGACAGCTGTAGATATTAGTATTGATTTTCCTAATAGACATGTTCTTCCCTGTTGAAAGCCAAGCTGCCCCTGATGAGTAATTGCCAAAGCCTTATGCGCCGACAAGACGGTGTCATACAGCAACATGATAGATTTATAATCGACCTGTTAGGAGGAACCTTTCAGGAGGAAAAGAGCGAGTTTTAATGTTGCAGGCTTGCAGCTCAGCGCTGAGGTTGGTCTAAAATGTGCTGCTTTGAAAAGCTGTGCTGATTTTCTGAAGCTTCCACCCGGCGGTTTAATCTTAATCAAGATCTTTAGAGTTTCATTTTCTCTCACGCTTGCTCCCCCGTATTTTTCTCTTATTCTCTTTGTTCCTCCATCCTCATCTCTGGAAATTTAGTGTTTGTGTGTCCCACTCGCTCTCTCCTCTGCCTTTTCTTTCTTGCGATTCCACTCGCCCACTCTCCTGGCTCTTGTTACCCACTTCTTTCTCTTCCTTCTCGCTCTCTGCATCGCACTCTAATCTCCAGCTGGAAGCTTTCCTGGTGTTTCCTCCTTCTTCTTCTACTTCATCTTTCATTGCCAAATATGTTTCCATCTCCGCCTTCTTCTTTGCCGGTTTTTTGTCCTTCCCCCTTTATGTGTTGCTGCTGTCCTACCTCTTCCCACTCTTGCTGTTTTCTCTTCTGTCTCTTATCCTCTGTTTCCTTAAAAGTGAGACAGGGGTCTTGTAAAACAGTCTGTGCATCCATTCCCTCACATGCCTGCAGGGAAATATTATACACAAAAACAAACACACACATATTCCAAACTCTTGCTCTTTCTCTCTGCTCTACAGGCAGACTTTGAAATGATTACTTGAAGGAGAAACATTTCTGTCAGTGTGTGGAAACAGGCCTGTCAGAGACCGGAGGGAGACGGAGAGGGATGGAGATTTGAGATTGGAACAAGCTGGGAACAGTGTTTGAAACGACAGAAACACTAGGCTGGTACATTCACAGAGATTTATAGGGAGAGATGGCCTGATAAAGGTGTATTGGTGTAGGCCGTACGCCTGGAGACAAATTCACAGATAAGAGAATGGAGAGAGATAGATAGATATGGTTTAAGGCTAAAGATGAAGTAGGGTGCAGTGAAGATAGGAAGAAATCACTTTGATAGCCTGTAAATTCCTATAGGCACAATACAGGCGGTGTGTTGTATTGCAGAGACAGCTGAGAGTAAGAGCTGTGGTACTTTATTTTACAGTACGCTAAAAAGACGTAACAATCCGTGTTTTGTATCAAATTTGAAATGTGTTTTTAGACAGTATTAGACCCTTTATTAGACAGAAGTGTTATGTAAACTAAAGTGAATTCATATGTCTACTACTTGAGGCACTCTTTAGCTCCTATACCACTGGCAGAGTAACCAAGACCGATGTCTATTTCTTTGATCAAATTGAACTATCAGCCAACGGTATTACAGTAAGTCTGCCTGGGCTCCAAAAAACAAAATATTCCTCTGCTTCTATGATTTTGGCCTTTACTCGGTAGATCTATGTACCCATGTTGTTTTTAAATGGAGAAGTAGCAGATATGTGATTTTCACTTTTGTTGACAGTACAGATTTGTTGTAATGTGTCCAAAATCTCCATCTGAGAAAGATCAATATGGGTCTAACAGTGGGAAACAGTGCACTTCAGTTTACAGTACATGTCTGTTGTGATGTGCCCCAAATTACCCTATAATAAAGTCTAATAAGGGTCTAACAGTAACAAAATGACACTTGAGTTTATAGTACAGTTCTAATGTATTGGTATTAGGTCAAAAAAGGTTTTAACAGTGATAACCCTTATTTTATATACAGTGGGAAACAATACACTTTAGTTTTTAAGAATTTTTTATTGTTTTTGTCTGATTTGATACAAAGTATGGCTTTGTTATGTTTTATCAGTGTACAGTACAGGTGTATGGTGTCTAATTAGGGTTTAACTACTGTCAAATAAAGAACATATTTCTAGTTTTTGTCTAATTTGACACAAAGTGCAGCTAGTTACATCTCAATAGTGTACTATAAAATTAAGTGTGACTGAGCTGTGTGTGTGTGTGTGTGTGTGTGTGTGTGTGTGTGTGTGTGTGTGTGTGTGTGTGTGTGTAGCAGGAAATGGTCATGCTGCTGCATGCTGTTTGGATACCACTGGTGTCCACAGAGACCTCATCCTATCATCAGCCGTTCTATCTGCCCACAGTTGGTGCATGTGCAGAATGAATATGCGTACATACTGTATGTGTGTGTAAGCATGTGTGTGTGGAGGCAGGCTGAAAGCATTACTCCCCACTGCTGCCCATTCTGTCTCTCGCGCTGTTGTGAAAGAAAAAAAAAAAAACCTGAAACCACACATCCGAGCATTCATGAGCACATTTTCACAGAAGCAGATTGCAGATTTTTTACTCACCAAACTAAATCTTTCCAGCTAAATCTTCCCATATGGCTTCCTAACAATCACGCCTCGTTCATTATTCACCATCAGCAGACAAAAAGTGCCCCATATTCGGAGCACTTGCCACATTTGCAGAAGCATTATTACGGATGGCTGGCTTGATATAAAACGACAACGTGTCTATTCTCCAAATTGACGAATGACAGCTTAGCTGTAAAACCTGACATATGCATCATTTGCAAAAGGAATTGCAACTCTATCTAACATTATATTTTGCTCATTTTGTGGCAAAAAGACAACGTGAAATGTTTTCATCTTCTTTTAGCACTCTGTGACTTTGATCATAGCTGACAATGACATTTTTACATGTAGTGTCCTCGGGCTAGCAGCTTTTATGTCTGGAAGCTCGGGACATCAGCCAGGCCAGTGATGAGTGGATGAGAGAGCAGCAACATCCAGCAAGTTCCTGTCGATACTATTATCTGACTCCGACAGTGCTCTCTCTCCACCACATTTACTCCACAGCTATAAATCAGATTCAGATTTTTCACACAGACGTATTATCTGTTTTGATACAAAAGAGAAAAGACATTAAAATTCATACATCAACCAGCGATAACATTAAAATGCTTTTTTTCCCAGTAATGCATTAAAGGACCCATGTGTAGGATTCATGTTCGTCTAGTGGCAAGCTTGCAGATTGAAAACACCTTGCCTCATCCTCCCCTTCCAAGATTATGGGCAATATAAACAGCTCATTCTAAGTTAACAAAAAGACAATAATTCTTATTTTCATGTGATTATACTGTAATGAAAAACTAACATAACAAATATTATATTCCATTTCTGCCTTATCCCACCAATAAATCCCTGTAATACACCAGACCTTTAATAATTATAGTCCTCTAATATAATTATATTGATGGTTTAGTAGGTACACCTGTACATTCTATTGCAATTCCAACACATCCTCATACCTACACAACAGACAAGGTTGATTTCCAATGGCTCCCAAAATGACATGTATGACTGGTAGAGAGAACCGCCAGCAACAGGCTTAACATGTGGTTAATGATGTAAAATGGTCACAGTTTGGTAAGGTGCAGGCAACACAGCCGCTCGGTTAGGTTTCATAAAAGATCGTGGTTTGGATTAAAATAAGTATATTATGAGAGAAGTGACGTAACTTGTGACAGAACTCTCATGTATAACTAATCTTAAGTATTAAAACATTGGATAAATCATAACAATAAATGCAAATATGAGTTGTAATACGCTGCTTGCACAATCAACCTATAGATGCTTGCTCTGCCTTTAATTCTACCATTACGAAGTTATGATTTTCAGTTTGTTTAAATTGTTAGGAATGTGTATATTCAATTATTTATTGCAGGTTTTGACAGATCTGGAGAAAAATGCATTTTCCTACAATGCACCTTGGGTATGAAATAGCCTACAAAAAGATCTAAAATTTATATCCATTCATTTATTCATCCGTTGATGAATTAATGGGCATCATAAAGAATGTGGTGATGGAGACGCTGACAGGTGCAGTTGCCCTGAAGAATTATGTTGGAGCTGTTGCAGCCTGTTTCGCAGCTGCTGGCAGAGGCGATCTACTGGGTCAGAAAACTTTTTTTTAAATTTTAATTTATGTAAAAACAGGGCCCAGGTTGAAACTTCATCAGGATGAAGTAAACTGTTAACTTCATCTCCCAAATTCCCCCTTAGTTTAATATATGCAATGGTTCAGTCCACTGAGCAGGATACATAGTGGGGGACATGAACAAAACCGTCAGCAAGTGTCCTGCTTATGTGTGAATTATTTAGAAAAAAGGCAGTCCACTTCTAATAAATATATATTTTTTATTACATAATTTATTTAGAAATAATGTAATTGAGAGGGACAACTTCATATTTTTCAGAAGAGGAACCCTCCTGGGATCTGTGTTCAAGCTACTTTTACTTAAAAGTAAAAAGTCAGAGTCCTTCTTCCACTGCTGCATCTCTGAAATATATGTTTTTCATGTGCAGTTTTTGCATGTTATCGAGCACAGCACATGTTATTTGTCATCTACAACCATCTTTCGATTTGTTTCTTAGTACTTTCATCACGGAAGACCGTATACCTTGTTTGTATCGACCGGTGGTAATTAAAATGTGATTTCACCTGATGTGTGTGTGTGTGTGCAGCTCTGACAGCCAAGAGCACACACTCCTGCAGTATTATCTGACACATGTCTTGATCCCTCTATTTCTACCCTCTTAAATATCTCATTCTTCTCATCCCTTTGGCTTCTTCTGCTTTTAATCTCTCTCTTCTCACATCCTTGACTTTAAGCCTTTTCTCCTCCTTTCTGCTCTCTTACTGCCTGCCCGTCTCTTTTTCCTCCTTTCCTTCCTGCCCTGGGAGCCAATCTGTCACCAACCACACACACACACACACACATACACACTCACACACTGTCCATCCCATGTTAGCATGTATGTGCGGGTAATATGGATGGATGAACAGGAGTGATGGATGGAGTGAACAGAGGTGTTGATGGATTGAAGTGGCCTTTTCATGAGCATATGGGGATGTTGAGGAAAAACAGAAGTAATCCACGTGGCTTGTCTGATTTTTTCTCACATGCACATGTTTTATCTTCACTTCATTATTCATATTTACTTCTCAAGTCAATATTTCAGTATCTATTTGCATATTTGTCCTCCATCAGGGGAAAACAGATGCATTTAGGTGTGAAATGTAACAGGGCATGTTTGTTGTTCCAGAGTGACTCAGAGTGTTATCGTTTACAAATCAATGGGTACACTCATATTAATTTATAATTTAGTGAATCAACATCCTGGCGATTTCATACTGAATCACTGATGCTCCGCTCAGGCTCTTGGCTTTGGTGGGTGAAGGTGGGAGGGAGAGAAGGAGGGAGGGAGGGAGGCTACAACCCCTAATCAAAAACAAGGAGATCGGAGGGAGGGAGTGTGGGAGGGAGAAAAAGAGGAGAGAGAAAGAGAGGAGGAGGAGCGCTATGAGATGGAGAGAGTATGAAAGGAGGGATGATAGAAAGAGGGTTTCTGCAGACAGAGGAGGAGGAGGAGAGTGTGAGAGAAAGAAAGGGGAGGATGAGAAGAGGAAAGAGGGCGAGGGAGTGTGTGTGTGTGCGTTCTAACCGTTCAAAACACGTGACAAAATAGAGATACAGACTTCAGCATACAGACGCGCTTGTTTCCACGACGACGACGGCAAACATGGGGGCTGTGGTGGGCACGCTGACCATGCAGACCAAGCAGAGGAGGCCGTCCAGGGGTGAGGGAACACACACACACAAACATAAACACACACACATGTATGCATATGCACATGCATGTGTAAACTCTCATACAAATTGTTCTTTTTTATGAACACATGCATGTACACTAGTGCTGCAATGATTAATCGATTAACTGTCAATTACCATTTAATCGCCAACTGTTTTGGTGATTGATTAATCGGTTTGATTCATTTGTTTAAAGAAAAGAAAGTAAAAATTCTCTGATTCCAGCTTTTTAACAAAACATTTGAGGACATCATCGTTGGGCTTTGATCATAATTTTTCACCATTTTCTGACATTAAATGCGCCAAACAACTAATAGATTGATAAAGAAGATAACTGACAGATTAATTGACAATGAAAATGTCAATTGCATCCCTAATGTACACACACATATGGACAGTTAAACTTTTAACAATGTGTTTTTGTTATATCTTCCTCAGACACACTCTCACATACATTCACTCCAGTTCAATTATACAGCGCACGTACGCTGAGCTGCAGACCAAAGATTAATAACTGCTGGTATTTCAGTTAAGATGCAGTGAAAGAAAGAGGGCATATGGTTTGAAATGAATGTGTGTCTGTATGTGTGTGTGAGAAACAGAAAGACCAACAGGTGTTCCCAGAGGAAAAAGACCTTTGCTTTTCTACAACAAAGTTGTATGTGTGTGCACCCATGTGATTGTTGTCGAGCTTATCTTCTTTGACAGAACAAACCAAGGGAGCAGAGTAAGAGACAGCTTCTTTGACTATGTTTGAATTTGTGTGTCTGTGAGTCTTTGTATGTGTGTGTGTGCGTGTGTGAGTGAGTGTGTCGCTCTGCACTGTCTGTCTGGCTGGCTGGCTGTGTGCGTGCAGATGTGGGCATCGACGCTTGTAAACACACACATGTCGAAGGTATTTGTCACTCTGCTCACACACACTGCTTTTCAGTCTTGCTGTTACCTTGGAAGCACGGTAGCCATGGCAACAAAAGATGGCAGTTTTGGGGTGGGAGGGTATAGACGAGGGGGGTTGATGAGATTGGGGTATTCCTAAGTAAGTCAAGGCCATGTGAAAGAGAGTGAGATGATAGTGAGCAATATGCAGATGAAGAGGAGGAGGAGGGAGTTGTTTTGTTTTTTTATGAGGACCTGTTGCCTGTGAGAAATCTTTTACTCCCTCGTTACTCATCCTAATAAAAGCATGTTGTAAACCTCATTTATATAAATCCAACAAATCCAAACTGGCTGCTCCGATGAATGGGCACGCTGAGCTGGAGATAAGTGCCAGAGTGAAAATATCCCTCATTAATCGCATGCAGTCATTTAAACTTATTTGTTAAGGCGGGCTATTATCGGTTTTTCAGTGCAAATGAGACTATACAGGACATTTTCCAAGTGAGTGCATATGGTTTGTTTCATCTTTTTTTTTTTTCTTTTTCTCCACAAGCTCAAACAAACACCTTCTCCCTTGGGTGTTACAAAAAAGCAGGGCGTAAATTTGTTGCTATTTTGAATAATGAGGTGCTTGTTGGTGGTGGAAATGTGTGAAAACTGTCTCTTCCCGGCAAATGAAAACAAGCCTTTTCACCTCCACAAATGCCCCTACAGATTAAAAAAAAACATGAAATAATGGAATGTAGAGCTGGAGCTATTTGGAGGAGCAGGTTGTTTGTAATTCTGCTGTTGTGTTGTGCTACTTGAACGTCTCTCCCTTCTCTCTTGCTCTAACATGTATACAGGATTAGTGTGGCAGGACTTGTATATGTGCAGCCACCCATTTTGTGGTGCTGCAGATAACTTGTTATCCAGGATCGTGACACTGACAGTGACACTGAGAGAGGAAGACGGTGCACACGGCTGTAATATTGTGAGATTAGATTCCTACATGATTGATCCTCTGAGCACAAGCTCATCACTGTGTTCTGGAGAAAAAAAAGGAAACGCCTCTCCATGTTTGCATCCTGAATATTTGCATGCCTGCTTGTCTGTTTTCATCAAGGCTGCTTGTTGTTCTCTCAACTTTGCTTTGTTTCCTGTCAAGTGTTCTTGTCTTGCTCACTGGCGGCCTAGCTCTGGTGTTAGTTTTCTCCTACCTGTTGTCTTGTCTGGTTGTTTTTGTTTTGTGGTGGCCCCTGACAACTCAGGAGCACAGGGGGGATTACCTACCGTCATGCACCCATGTTAAAAAAATGCCACAGAAGATCCCTTTTTGATGCCTCTGTGGTAGATAAAATATCATAAATTCCCTCTTGAGTTCCCTTCCATCTGACAGAATGTGGTAAAGTGCCCCCAAGTGCCTTTCCAGAAGAGAAACCTGCCTACCAGTACCTACCAGTAGAGAAAACATGGTAAAGTGCCTTGTAATGTACCCTCTCAGTGGACAAAAGTGATCGATGCATCACATCTTTCAGTGGGCTGGTGCCCTCCACATGCAGCTGGTGCCCTTTTCATTTTTCTTTGCCCCGTCCCCCCAGACAGCCTGAGTCTGCCACTGCCAGCAACATTTTCACCTGGAATGTTCCTCCTGCCCCTGATGGATTTTTCATTTATTTCGAGCCCCAAATCTCTGCCTCCCTCACTTATTCCCTCCAGCAGTGTTGTCTCAATCTTCTCCCTGTCTCCTCTCCTCCTGTCACTCCTCTGCTCCTCCTCTTATCTTGCTTCCCTTTTTGATTTCTGACGCCTCTCTCCCTGCCCTTCAACCTCATCTTCTTGTTGTTTTTCACGTCTTTCTCTCTTTCATTTTATCCTGCACGCCGCTTTTTCTCCTCTCCCTGTTGTTTTCCCCCTTTCTCTCCCCTCCCACTCCTTCACCACGCTTGTTTCTCTTTATCTCACTTCTAATTTTCCCCCGCCACACACTCTCACATGCCACAGCCACAATCTGCTCCTGGCACCCTCATCTCCATACCTCTCTCCGCTCTCTTTTATGCCTCCATTCTTTCTCTCATTTGCTCCCTTTCTCCATCACCCACGCTCCCATTAGCTGGTGTGAGTGCTTATTAAGTCATCTCGTCATTCTCCTCTCTTGGCATCCAGCGGTGTGTGTATGTGTGTGTGCCTGTGTGTGTGCATTTGTTTGTGTATTTCTACAGATTCTGAGTCTAGACATGTATTTACTCAAAAATCAATATTGGCTTGCTGCTGCTGTGTGTGTAAATGAGCTGTATTTGACTCACTCTCCCCAAACATAATCAACAGTGGCACGCTAATACGTAAGGAAGGGACATTAGGTGGTTTCTGTGTGTGTGTGTCTGCATCTACAAAAACACAACAGTGTAAACACCCTCCAGCACTTCAGTCCTCCTTCACAGGCTGAGGATTAGTAAGCAAACAGATGTGTGTGTGCACAAGCATGGGAGTGTATATTGTTTTATGCACATGGGTGCTTAACATTTTATCTGTGACCCTTGAAATAAAATGTTCATGTTTGTCTTGTTCGAGGGTGTGCGACTAGATGCATGTGTGTGTATTTGTGTGTCTTTTCAACCCGAGCGAGTCATTGGACTCTCAGTGAACCACCCAAAGGCCAGCCAGGGATTGGCCCTGAGTCCATTGGCTTGGATGTTGACTGTGCAAAAACAATGCGTCTCAGAACGCGAGCTTGGACATGATTATGTTGTGTAGCTTTCGCATGGTGTAAATAGGACTGCTGCTGCAGCTGAATCTATTTTTACGATACTTCATCCATACCTCCAGGGAGCCCGTGTAGACCAGTGGAGCTGCTACTTTCTTGGAGAGCGCTCTCCAACGTTAAAGAGGCCGGCAAGAGCGAGCCCTCTCCGTCGCCGCCTGGACGGCAGATTAGGCTAATTCAGATTATGCAAATTACACACTCTCTGGCAGGGATTACAGGACACGGTACGAGGAGGAAAGGGAGAGCGTGGCTGAGATAGAGTGTCAGAATGAGAGGAGAGTTTGGCAGAGTGAGAAAGATAAGAAATGGAGGAGAAAGGAGGATTCAGTGGGCAACAGAAGACAGGAAGAGACGCAGGAGAAATGAGAGCTAACACTAACTACCAGAAACAGCAGCAGTTAGCTAGGAGTTAAATCCTGTTTCTGGGCTGCAGGAAGTGTTTGTGTGTGTGTTGATGTACGAGGTATTTTTTGTGACAAGTTGCTGGCTGGGGAGAGTGACAGGCAGTCTTTCTTTGCTGACAGTTCAGGCCAACGCTTAATACTCCAAACAAGCTCTGAGAGAAAAGGGTTCAGGCTTTTGGTCACTGTCAAACTCCACAGCTTATAATAGCTTGTGTAACAGATGGAAGTGAAGCTCTTGAGGTGGCTTTCTAGGTTGGGTTTATAAAGGTTTTTCAGTTCGAGTTTCATGCAGGTTTCTAGATCTCACCTGTTCAAATAGAACGGCTGAATTACTACATTCCCACAGCCCTTAATAAGTGTTAATCTTTTATATTCTTTTGAAAGAAGTTGCCTGCAATCAGATCTTTACTTACAAGATAACACTGCAGTCCGATACACAATATTCACATTTTGAAAAATGACATAAACAGAATGTTTCCTGTGAAGCTGGACTGTCAGGGGATAGCAGGAGCTCATCATCCACTGCCTAATATCCATGGATGGATTACTGAACATTCCTACCAGACACAGACCCAGTGGGTCAGGAGGCCCCTTGAGAGCAGTATCACTTTGAAGTCTCTGTTATAAGGAATGTAAAATTAACATTATCCCAAACTGCAGCCTGCAATATTAAATATTTGCCGTTGTCAAAAAACCCAACAAGTAAAATTCGAATATATTTGAATTTAGCACTTTTCAAAAGTGTTTCACATGTTGTATTTCATGTGAAATTTCAGTTTTCACATATTGTCCAAATTGCATGTGAAATGTCAGAAACTACTATGTGTCTGCATATGAATCAATCCCATGTGAAATGGTTTTCCATGTGTCCATGTGTGGATATCCCATCAGTGTTGATGGTAAATATAGTGAACTGAGGTAATAAATTCCTCTCAGTGTGCTATATTGACCTAAAAAATGGAGTTCTCTACATTCGGTGACATCACTGGATGCAGGAAGAGCAACAGATTTTGCTGCTCTCTCAGTCAGTAATCAAGTCAATTTACTGCATTAACCATCAACAGTGACTGGACATCCACAAGAGAAGTGATTCATTTTCCCTTTAATGTTTCTATATCATTCTTCTGTCTTTTTATGTCTATATTTTATCATTTCACATTGCAGGACATTCTTTTGCATGAAAGGTGTAAATAAAATTCCATTATTATTTTTTGCTCAACACGTAAAATGTACTTTATTAAATTTGAGATAGACAACTTTCTGCTTTAAGTTATCATTATGTAAATGTTGATTTCACAGAGAATATAATATATAAGATATAGAATAATGACACCATCCATGTTTAGATTCCCATAGACATTGCTTTCATCTATCTGCCACGGGACATGAAATTTCCCCTGAAAATGATGTCAGTTCCCACCTTTTTTCCTAACATTTTCTTCTGATGTCACACCCGACAATTGCTTGTTCGTGTCAAGTAGTGAAGTTACTGTAATTATCATTAACCTCTTCAGTGAACATGCTTCTTTCTGGTGTTGTGTCAAAGTGTGTTGCCCCGTAGTGTTTCCTGTAGTGGTGCCGTCTGTGGTTGATGTGTAGGTTGTGGTTTGGTGTAGCAGAGTAGGGTAAAGAGGAGCACATTTGGCCAGGAAACAGCACAATACCTCTCATCTTTGCCACAGTGACACAACAATAACACTGTGAGGGGCTAGGGGACTGAAAAGTTCCACTTTAATGTGGCCATATTATACTATTTGGGTTTCTCCTGTCCTTTAATGTGTTACATAACTTCTTAGTGCATGTAAAAGATCTGAAAAATCACAAAAATCAAAGTCCACACCAAGGTTGTTCCTCTCTCCCACAGAAAACACTCTTGAACTGCCTTGTTTGTAATCCAGCCTTTCTCCTGTTACTTGGTTCCATCACATTGTAACTGTTTTGCATAATATGCAGCTAGTTTGCAACAGAATTTTGCATTGCTTTATATGGGGGATAAAGTGTTTTTGAAGATGAAAGCCTGTAATCTTAAACCCAAACTAAAAATATGAGCTTGAAAATGAGACTTAGACCACATTAAGCAATTTTAATCTGTTTGAAAGGTCTGCTGTAAGAAATTCTAACATGCGTCACAAGTTTCCTTTGATGGTTTCCTTTAATACATCAGTTTAGTGTCCTACAGAACCAGTTTAAGTGTAATATCTGTGGAAGGAAATGTCAGCATGGATAAACTGTGGCAGGAAGCCCTCTTGTTCACTGTGTCTGAGCGTCATACCTTGACAGAAATACTGCTGATTGGTCACAGTGAGAGGCCGCTGAAGGTTGATTACATGAACGAGCACAATATACACTCCATCATCCTTATCAAGTGATGTTTACACTACCAAGCATCTTTTAAATGTCTGGCAAATTAAATTAAATGCTACTCCTGCCACTAAATTTAATTTCACCCAGCACTGCTACAACAGTAAACAGAACAGTAAATAAAGCAAACCTTCAATTGACAACTCTGTGGGAAACCTCTTGATACAGCAGAGCCCCCTGCAGCCTGCAAGTCAGCAGCTACACTTCAGCTTCTCGGGCAATCACAGCATTCACATTAAGA
Source organism: Lutjanus erythropterus (assembly GCF_056507025.1). Lineage (NCBI taxonomy): Eukaryota > Metazoa > Chordata > Actinopteri > Lutjaniformes > Lutjanidae > Lutjanus > Lutjanus erythropterus. The sequence goes on from NC_139321.1 coordinate 21,021,016, forward strand.
CTATAAATGAGTGCCAGTTGGACACAGAACAGAGATTATATAGATTATATTTCTTTTTTTTTTTTTGCCTTCAGTCAGTATCAGTTTATGTTTATTCACAAAATAATTTAAAATACAAGTACAATCATATAAGACATGTTGAAGACATGTGAAATGGGACAGCCTATTAGGACCAAGCAAATAATATTTAAAATAACTTTACTAAGATGTTGTCTAAATTTAAAAAAATGCATATATTAAACAGTAACATTTACAACAGACAAATCACTTGAGACTAACCAAAGTGCCTTAGAAGCTAATGTTCCCAAGACCATTTTTCATCAGTCCAAATACTGATTAAATGGTTAAGATACAATAAATAGGGCCATATGGCGAGTGAAAAATAAGAGCACAGTTTAAAGGGATTTCAGAATAGAGTAACTGATTTAGCAGTAGCCAGCCGTTTAGGGCACTCAAGCCTCAAAGGTAGAATGGGTAGGATTTGTCCGAGCTGTTTGTAAATGCATCAGATAGATATATTGATTGTTGAGTCTCATTCACAGGAGTTCAAATATCAGTGTTTGAGCCTCGCAAGAACAGAAAAATAATGAGTAAATAGTGAGGAGTGCCTGCAGATGGCAGGGTCTCTGCAAGTACAGCCACTACCACACACTTCTAGTGGGTTGTAAGTTATGATTGAAGAGTATTATGGACTGGCAGTTTGAGACCTCTGCTTTATAAGATACTTTTCCTAGTGTTATTTATATGCAAGGGAGAGCATACTGGGATAAAGTCACAAAGTCTGCTGTTGAACATATATATGTGTACAACAGTATTGTAAAAAATATCACATTGTTAGCTTTAAAAGACCATAGCTGTGGAAAAGAGGGTTAGTGGGAGATGTAGGATTGTGAGTTTTGCAACACAATGAACACATTTTGTTATGTTTTTCTGTATATGAATAATTATATCAGCTAATTCTGAAGTAACACATGTAATGAAATGTTCAACACATCTTCATTAGGCACACCTTGGCACACACTGGTGTCTTCTGTATGAGTGTCTGCTGCCCCCTGCTGGTACATACAGGTTACAGCAGGTTATATTCATACACACACTGCACATTACAGATCAAGTTGGTACAACTTTACAATATCAATCAATTAGTTAAACTTTATTTGTATAGCACCTTTCATACAGGTTAGTGAAAATCAAAGTGCTTAATAGATGACTGGCAAGTTGATAATAACAAAACAGAGTGAAATAAAAACTATAGATGAAATACAGAGTAAAAACAAAGAATAAAACTGCTGACAATAAAATAGATTTAAAAGCAATATTAATAGAATAGAGTCAAATAAAACCCAGACTAGGAACTAGATAAAATAGATTAAAACAAACAAAACAAAATAAATACAAATAAAACTAAAGGATATAAACAAAGCAATTCTACAACTAATAAAACTGAGATCATGTTGAAAAAATAAAGTAAAGTAAAATAGAATTAATAAAATAAAAATAGATAATAATGCCTATAAATCATTCTTAATCAAAATATAATTAACATTAAGAATGCTTTATTTAAAGAGGTTTATAATTAGGTTGTAAATCATTAAATTACAGTTTCTATACATTGATGTGGGCTCACTATTTTACAAGGTCTAATTACTGCTCTCTACTAATTAATCCTAGTGACTTGCTACCATTTATAACTAGCAAAATGGTGCCTTACTGTAAAGTGTAAAACTGTGCATGCTCAAAATGTTAAGGTAAATAATATTGCCACAACCTTAGTGTATGAATCTGGTATTTTGATCTGTTAATTTGATGCCAAATTAAACCTTTTTATATTAAGATATGCTGACGGTGGTTAAATGCAAGTAACTTATTAACAAATATCTGATAAAGCCGACAGGTGTAAATGCTGCTGATGGAGAAGACAAAGTAAACTCAGTAAACAATGAGCTTTGAGTTAACAGTACAGATAAATATGAGCTCACTATTTGGCAAGTAACAGGTTACTGTTGCCTTTTTAAACTAATTAAAGTATTAACACATATTTTCAATCTAATTAATAACATAATTATAAACCATTTAGAAATCTTTTTCAAGGATGGTCTTATTTTAAAGTGGTTCATACCATTAAGTCTTTATAAAGTCCACAGTGCAGATTAGAATGGATATATTTAGAATTTCTTGTTGTTTACTTTGTAGAGTAAGTCATATAAAAAGGACTTTGGCATGTTTAGTTAGAAAAGTCACTTTGTAGTAGATTAAGCCTTCTGTTGTTCGGCGAGGACTGTGTGTCTTAATGGGGCCAATTAATCAAGTGCTGATCCTCTCATGAACACACACGCGTACACACACATGCACACAGCCACAAAACAAGCACATACGGTCGTACAGGAGAAGGTGAGTTCATCATCGTTACAGTGCGCTCAGGTCGGACCCTTGAGTTGAAGCTGAGTTCCCAAAGAGTGAAGGACACAGTGACTGTAACAGAGGCAGGGGTGGGGGGGACACATGGGGGGGTGGACAGAGAGAGAGAGACAGAGAGAGAGAGAGAGTTAGTGGGATGGACCGAAGGTCAGGATAAGAGAGGGAGATGCCCCAGGGAGCAGAGAGACAGGGGGATAAAAAGACAGAGACAGAGAGAGGCAGGTGAGTGCTGATCTCACTGTAGGAGGAAGCAGGATAGATGGAAAGTTTGTAGGCAGGAGATAGACAGAGAGAATATAGAGAAACAAGTTTAAAAGTTTAAAATAGATTTGCATATTTCTTCATTTTAAAAGTCTAAGATTGAAAAAAAAACTCTGAACAAGTCAAGGACTAACAGGAGAGTCTGGACACGAAGCTTGTAGAGGCCAGAGGAAAGAAAAGAAGTGATCAACATGGAAAAAGAGCAGCAGAGCGAGAACAGCTTACATACCATAGCTATCATTCTGCTGTGCTGTGGGGCCATCAAAATGCTGCACCTACTGGGAGTCATCACTGTGGAGGGTGAGTCAGTACTACATCTACCGTCTGTGTGATCCAGCAAAGTTGACCGGAGGTTCTTCTCTCCTGTCTGTCTGTGAGACAGAGGAGAAAAACAGTCTGGATAATAAAAGTGGGAATATTGAACAAGTTTCGACTGCACCTTTCTCAGAAGATCAAGGGAATAAAGCTACTTAAATTAACAAACAGTGAATAAATGTTACAAGTTGCAGACTGTTGGGTTGTTTACATGTGCTTTAGCATTGAAATCTGAACCATTGCCACAAGCTAGCTGGTAGTTAGAGGGCTTGTGTACTTTTTTCTCAGCTGCTTTTGATATTTTAAATCTGCTATGGCCGACTGTCTCACGCATTGGTTTGTCTGACAGTAATTCTGCTGCAATACTCAGTAAACATTGCTACATTACTACATTGTCTGATGTCATCCATTAAACAGAAAACCGAGGCCAAAACAACTCACTTAAAGCCAAGATTAAAGAAACATCTCAATAATTTAATAACTTACAGGATACTTGACTTGTATGTAGAAATTTTATTCATGCTGTTGATTACTGGTGCATTCCTGTGTACATAACACACACGTAACAAACCTTCATTTGTTTACTTTTGTTGTCATTGTTTGTTGCTGTTGCTGTTGCTGTCCGTTCTATTTCTGTACGTACATTAAGAGCAATGTAAAAAAAAAAAAACAGAGTCAGATTACAAATCTACACGTACTTGGCAAGTGAAGCCGATTCTGATTGTTGTCTAGTTTAATTGTTAGTGATGCTGTTATGTATGGATACTTTCCAAACAGTGATATTAATGCACCCACCTGTTTTCTCTACATTACACAGTTTTACATATTTAGCTCTTTTGAACTGGATAAACATACTGCCCTTCAGGAAAATAATTGCCTTCTATCCACAAAGCCAGATGTGAACACTTTTCTCTTAAATCATAAGTTCAGTGTTTACTATTTGAGGAAAATAGGGTTGCAGCTAACTATTATTGTCATTATTGATTAGTCTGCCACACAGTTCTTTTCACAATTAATCGTTTAGTTTATAAAATGCCAAGTGGTGAAAAATGCTCACCATCATTATTTCCTAGAGTGATACTGAAGAGTGAAACCTTTAAGTTGCATGTTTTATCCAATCAGTAGTCTAAAACCCAAAGGCTCTTTATTTACTATCAGAAATGACAAAAACAGCAGCAAATCCTCAAGTTTAAGAAGATTTTTGCTTGAAAAGTGACTGAAATGATTATTTGGCAACTAGTTTTTTTTTCACTGGCTAATCAATTAATCAACTAATCGTTGGAGCTCTGGAGGAAAATTAACAGAGTGAACGTGTAAAGAACAATTTTAAACCTAAATAATAACTTATCTTGACTCTCATATTTATTGATTGCATCAAGTCAGTTGTGTTTTGAATGTGCTGTGTTTGAATAAACCACACATGTTTATGCATTCTGTGTAAATCAAAGGCTTGTAATACATGATAATACATGCTGATTCAAAACACATTCAGGTGATTGGTGTGAGTTTTTCTTTAAAAGGCATAACTATACAGTATACCCTGAGATAGGACGTCCTTGCTGCTGTAGTTTTTAGTCTAAGCATGGAGTGTGACGGTGACTGTGCAGGTCCCATCAAGGTTTTATACTCTTTAACTCTGTAGGTGCATGAATGGCTGTAATGATGTTTGACCAAACTAAAAAGATTAAAACTAGGCGCTGGTGACGCTGATTTACAGTGTGTACGGTGTTCTCACATTTGGATTTGTCTTTTAAATGTATTTCAAGAACATGTGGATCACACAAGTGTTATCTGTGGTTTGGTGTGTGTGTGTTTTTGAGTCATTATGCAGTCTACAGTGGGTTATACCTGAAGACCACTGGGGAATTTGGTGTGCATAATACTTGAAAATACCTTTGACATGAGTGTGAACCTCCACCCTAATGTGTGAGCATATGTGCTGTATAAAGAGAACCCAATTAGCAACTCAACAGGAATTATATAAAGTAAATATGTAATAATAAAAAGCTTTAGCTGGATAACATAATAGTATTTAATGTTTTAACAGTTTAAACCTGACTGTTTTGTTTGTCATTATAGAGCACTGGTTCCCAAGCTGGGGGTCCTGACCCCCACAGGAGGTCGCCATAGCTTCACTTAAGCTAACAGGATCACAGGATAAGAGCATGATGAAGACCTAAACATAAACTATATTCATAGAGTCTTCACTCTCTGCTAAACAGCTTTGTCCTGTGTAAAAAAAAAATGAACTTAGTTAAAACAACCAAAGAGCTAATAGAATAATGGCCAAGCATCAGGGAGAGGAAACACTGAATTTGTCAAAAAAAGAAGCCTATTTAGTACGTACAATGTTGAAATTATCAGCTCAGCATTCACTGAAATCAGAAAAAAGTTGGGAACCACTGTGACAGAGTATGTATAGTGCTGCGTTTGAGGGACAAATTCAGATTTAGTGGTTCAAAGGGATGTAACATCACAGCTGACATTTAAATTCAAAGTCACTCTTGCTCTAAGCTATGATGGCAGCACTTCTGGGCAGTTATTTACATGAAAAAGCCTGTTGATGTGTTAAATGGGAACACTGGATACTGAATCTAAAATGGCTGGACTGTTGACTGAGGTTTATTTTAGCAGTGAGATGAAGTTGTCTTTCCCCAGAACAATAAAAACGCCAACCTGACTGGTACCCATGATTCACTGAGAGAAAGGACTGAAGAGGTGTTGGTGTAATGAAGCTTTACAAAGCATTAATGTTCTCGCCACACAGATAAAAATGTTTCTATTTCCAGACTGTTGATGTTTCAAAATCTGGATTGCCAAGGACAGTGTGAACGCTGCACTCAGTGACACTTAATTGTGGCAGGAACAGGAGGCCTTAAAAATGCTTTAGCTCACCCATTGTATCTGTAAATCAGACATTGACCGTTCGGTGGACTGCTGTGATGACTGTAATTTGCTTGTAAATGCTCAGAGAAGACAGAGAAAATTGTACTTGATCACTGTGCAGTCCTTTGTAAGGGAAGTCAGCTCTTACAAATGATTAGAGGCTTACGCAAGCGGCAATCTGTCCTGACATAATGTTTAAATGTGAGTCGAACAGTCTATCCTGCAAAACATTTATATTACAAGAGCAACGCACCTACAGTATCCATTACTGTAAGACAATCACAGCTGGACAGGCTGGTCAGCGAAGGACAATCAGACAGACATTATTATGAATGAAATGGGTTCATAAAACACACCATCTTATTACTTAACCAGTACGTTTTTTTTTTTTTTGGTCTAACATTTGACTGCTGCACATTATGAGCACTTTATCATATTCTGAAATTGTATTACTATTTCTATTAAATTATGCACAGTTATAACAGTATGCATAATTATTACATTGTAGATTGCTTCAGGGAGTATGTGTGCACTCATGCAAGTGTGTAGTTGTCTGAGATGGAGAGGGGAGGTGTCATCATACTAACGTATAGGCACTTTGAGCCTGTGAGTGTGTGTGTGTGTGTGTGTGTGTGTGTGTGTGTGAGTGTGTTGCCTCAGAGTCAGTGGTTTGTCCTCTCTCCCCTCCCCTCCAGCGAGGAGAGTAATGAGTTGTTAATCAAAGGGCCGGTGAGAGGAGGAACACGGAGCTGTTACACTGACCTCTACCTCTCATCCCAGGCTCAGTCTCTCCGTTCCTTCTCTTTATTTCTGCCAAACAGATTAAATAGAAAATATTTAGCACTCTCTCCTTCCGGTGTCATACATAACCACTTCCTTCTTTTCTGTATTAATCTATTCTTCCTTTCTTTTGCTTTATCACTCCTCATTGCATATTGTGTTGGAGTAACGTAATGTTGTATTTCTGTGTGTTTGTGTCTTCAGATAAAGCTGACGATGATTTGGAGATGACCATGGTGTGCCATCGACCAGAAGGCCTTGACCAGCTAGAAGCTCAGACCAACTTCAGTAAACGAGAGCTCCAAGTGCTCTACCGCGGCTTTAAGAATGTAAGTCACTGTTCAGATGCCCTTCTAAGGAAGAGACACATAAACATACAAAGAGTGTACAATGTGAAGTGATGAGTCCTGTAGCCTGAGTTTTAAATATATCTCAAAACAGCATGATAAAATGGGTCAAGTAAGTAAGTAATATCAAAACAAAGAAAAGTCATGTATCATTCAGTTATTTCATACACCTTATAATCTAATATACATGGTTATTTTAGCCAGTAACATGTTGTTTTAGATGGATTTTTTATTTTCTGATGAAATGAAAAAAAAAAAAAAAAGATTTCTTCTGGTAAGTCAGTCAGACTTCATTTCAGCACCAGGAGCTGTCCACACATGAATCAATTTATTTGTATTATTTATTTAAACTGTCTTCAGGCTTTGTGGCAGTTAAAAGGATAGTTCACTCAAAAATGAAAATTCAGTCATTGTCTACGTACAATCATGCTGACTGAAGCCCTAGTTTAGTTTTTAGTCCACAAAACACTGCTGGATTCACAGTAAAACAACGTGAAATGGAATTGAAAAAACAACAACAACAACAACAAAATCCCATCATAAAATGTCTCCATACTGCTCATCGGGGCTTTAAGAGACTTTGATTATACCAGCTGAGCAGTATGGAGGCATTTTCTGTCTTCTTCTTCTTCTTCTTTTTTTTAACTGGTCACCATACATACAGACTAATAAAACCTAAACCTTACCTTCAATTGGCATGAGGATTGAGTAGTTAATGACTGAATTTTCATTTTTGGGTGAACTACCCCTTTAATGATTGCATTTACATATTGTATTTAACTTATTATAGTATTATTATTTTAGGAATAATGCATGACTCATATCCTTTAAATTAACATTTAAAGAAGTCACATACCCCCTGCGGTAGTCCAAAGCACCTATGGGGGTACTAGTACCCCCACTTGAGAGACACTGGATTAGAGGATACATGAAGGTAATTTTCTTTGGGACTAAAAATTACCTCATGTATATTTTTATGCAGCTACAGTAGATTTATTAAAACATTCTATTAAAGGAATAGTTCACACAAAACTGAAAGTTCAGTCATTATCTCCTCATCCTCATTCCGATTGAGGGCTGAGTTTATTTTGTTAGTCTGCAAACACTGCTGGAGTTTCACAGGAAAACAGCGCTGCAGAATCTTTCAGACATTGTAAGTGAATGGTGAACAGTTTTCAACTGTAAAAAACACATGAAAAAAACAAAATAAAATGGCTCCATACTGTTTGTCTGGCATAATCCAAGTCTCCTAATGTCCCAACATGCCATTTGCTCACTGTCACAACTCCAAGCTAAGAATCTACAGTGCGAATTAAGGCTAAAAACATGGTGTTAATAACATTTTATTAGTCAACCTGGCATGTTGGGGCTTTAGGAGACTTGGATTACACCAGACAAGCAGTATGGTATGTAGTATGATTTTTATTCTTTTGATTTTTTACAAGTAAAAACTGGGCACCATTCACTTGTTTGGGAGATTCTGCAACAGTGTTTTCCTGTTAATCTCCAGCTCTGTTTTGTGGACTAAAAAACTAAACCAGGCCTTCAAACGGCATAAGGATGAGTAGATAATGACTGAATTTTCATTTTTTGGGTTTACTGTCCCTTTGTGATTTTTTTGTATCCCAAAACGAAATAATATCAAGATTTTATTAGGACAAAATAATTTGGGGTCATACTTGGGTCAGGGACTGCTATTTGCTAATCATGAGACTTGTGTGTTTTGGTAGTACTGCTGTTTTTTTTTCATGGTATTGTTACTCTATGATGACAATATAAATAAACATTTAAGTTGTAAATACTGTTATTAGAATAGAATGAAGTGTCACCAGAGGACAGAAGGAGGAATGTGAAAAATAGACTCAATAGTGACACCCTGGACAGAAGGTCAGACTTTGTAACTGCAGTCTCTTTATACAAACTAATAAAACTATATTTTACTATTATTGTTACTATTAATTAAACTAATCTTTAACTCATAGCCAGTCTGTCTTTATCTTTGTTTAATCCTTTAACTAATTCCATCACATTCTCCATCTATCGGTCTCTCTTTTTGACCCGTCCCTCTGGTTGGCATCTGTAGCTCTTACCTCCTCACCTTTTTCTTTCTGTCTCCCCCTCTCTCTCTCCAGGAGTGTCCAAGCGGCGTCGTAAATGAGGAAACATTCAAGCAAATATACTCTCAGTTCTTCCCACATGGAGGTAAAGAGTGTGTTGTGCTGTCTGTGTATTTATCTCTGTCTTGTTTCTATCCGGTGTATTGACAAGTGTTTTTTTTTCTTCTCCCGCAGATGCCAGCACCTATGCACACTTCCTGTTCAACGCGTTTGACTCAGCACATACCGGCTCCATCAAGTTTGAGGTTTGCTTTATTCACACAGTTTTGCACACTAATACTTGGATTTTGATAAGTTCCTATTCAAACGTCATTCTTGTTTTTATTTTCAGACTCATTAAGACTTTAAAAAAAAATTATTCTGTCATTTTTCTGTCTGTCAGGACTTTGTGACTGCTCTGTCCATCCTGCTGAGGGGCTCCGTCACTGAGAAGCTACAGTGGACCTTTAACCTTTACGATATCAACAGAGATGGTTACATCAATAAAGAGGCGTGTGTTTGTGGATTGATGGATGTTTGCATGCCTTAACTTCATTATTTTCCCAGTTGTGGTTATATGCACATTGTGTTTGTATTGTTATTCATGTCTCATTTGTGTGTGTATGTCCTGCTGTTGTGTTTCGCAGGAGATGACAGACATCGTCAGAGCGATATATGACATGATGGGGAAGTACACTTACCCTGTCTTGAAAACTGACGCGCCCAAACAGCATGTGGACGCCTTCTTTCAGGTAACAACACCTGGCTCGTTTTATTTAAGTCTAATAAAAATCCAACAGCACAAATACTGATGATTGATTGACCAAAATGCATCAGTCAATCACATGATTTACATGTTCAGAAGCAGCAACAGCAGAAAAGAGAAACTGTGTAGTTAGTAAGAGAAGCGATATCCACTGTGACTAAAGAGCAAACAAGTGAAAACAAACAAAAACCCGAGGAAGCAGAGTGCAGATCTCCACCAGACAACCTGAAAAGAATATTCAGATCGAACCCCCTTTTTAATCACTAACATTCTGATTAGTAACTGTGATTTAATTATATAGTCTTTCCAAGTAACTGTAATGGATTACAATTGCATTTACTTCAGAATTGAATTACATGTAACTAGTTACTCCCAACAGTGCTAGGTAAGCCTTGTTTAACTTAGCGCTTGTTGATAACAGCCAGTTAAGACTGAGTGAGGGGTCAGCTGTCAGTATGGGTTATATATGTGTCCTTGAGCACAAAGTCATAAATGTGCACAAAAAAATGTAGGCTCATTGATCCAGTAGTGTGCGAGATTTGCTGTGGACAAAGGATCAAATGATCACACACACATGCAACTAGTCTCATAATCCCCTCCAGACTTAGGCCCCTCTGGAGAAAAAGACATAATAGTGGTGGACACACTGACTAGCAGAAGGTGATCTCTGAGAAGTGCAATGTTTAAATATTTCACAAAATAGACTAATGATTTTTGCAGTGATGAAGAATCCTATCCTTCCTAATCAGATCCTTCATTTAAAGGTCCAGTATGTTAGATTTTAGATCTATCGGCAGAATGTGGTGGAAATTGACTATAATAATCATTATGATTAGTGTGTAATCACCTATAAATAAGGAATATTGTGTTATTGTTACCTTAGAATAAACCCTCTATATCTACAGAGGATGTGGGTCATGTTCCATGAAGGCTGCTACATTGCACTTCATTATTTCTACAGTAGCTCAGAATGAACAAACCAAAGACGCCTCTAAATCCTACACACTGGTCCTTGAAGTAAAAGTACAATGCACTGTGAAAATACTCCACTTGAAGTGAAATTAATTAAAGTATTTAAATATTATCAGCAAAATTACTTAAAGTATCAAAACTCTGCAGAGATCCCTGTCAGTGTTTTACTATTAAGGTTGAGCTGGGCATTAATCTACATGCAATGCATCATATTATTTATTTTCACATTTGTAGCATCAAGTGTCTCTAACCATAAAAATCAATTTGGAGACACATGGTTTTCAGTTAGGATAGCACGGGAATGAAAAATGTAATAATTAAAATTGTAGCAATTATTTCTAAACTGCACTTGTATCTTTGGCTAATATATTAAAGGGAGTTTTCAGATTTTTTGAAGTGGGGTTTTATGAGCTGCTTGTCCATTGTCAGTGTATTACCTACAGTAGATGGCAGTTGGCATTCCTCCAATTTGGAGAAGCAGCAAGAGTATTGTGTAGGGAGCTCATCAATGAACTGCAGCAGCAAAATGTATTTTAGTTACCTAAAAAAATAGTATAAGTGTAAGCTATATTTAAAAGATTTTCATCATTTTACCTTGCCATCAGACATCTTTGGACAAAAGTCTTGACAGTGTGTGCTTCACTCTCCACAGAAAATGGACAAAAACAGAGATGGTGTGGTCACTCTTGATGAATTCATCCTTTCTTGTCAAGAGGTACTCTTTTTTTTCTTAATGTTCTCTTGATAATCCCTTTAAATTTGCAGACATTTCAACATGACACAGTAGGAAAAGCACGGGTGTAAATGATAAATGAACGATGGATGTCATCATTAATGTTATTAGTAACACCTGTGATTTTCTTGCTTTAAACAAAAAAGTGAAGCAGTTTTACTCACTGCATACAAAAGACCTTGTTTGGTCAGATTCTTTGTGAGTCTCACTATGCTGGCTATTAATTAGAGTATATTTGCTGCCCTTTATATCAACATGTTTGTCTGCAGAGATCACTAATATTTTGCAGGCTTTCACTGCCCCCTAGTGGCCAGTAAACTGAATTAAATGGTGCTTGTTTGATGACTTTCTCCTCACGCTCAGCTTCTTTAATTCTCCGTCCTCTTTGCACAGGATGAAAACATCATGAGATCTCTACAGCTGTTTGAAAATGTCATCTAGACAACAGAGAAGTCTGTGCAACAGACGAAAGCACAGAGCAAGAGAAAACAAAAGAACAAAAAGAAGGAGGAGGAGGGATGAACGTGACAGAAAGGAACCGCATGGTTTGCAGTTGAAACGAAACAGGGATCTTGTGACTCTGTGTGGGACGGTTGCCACAGAACTTAATGGAAGGCGTCTTGCTGTACCAAATCCACGGCGCCAAAACCACCACTTGATTTGGAAAATGTCCTTAAGACTTTAAACCTTCATTTGACTGTTCTGTGACCATTTACCTCGTCTTCGACTCTCCCATTTGTTTCTGTCGTTACAGTCATTGTCACCTTGGACATTGTGTAAATACTCTCTCAGATTTGGTCGAAAGCCTTTTCTGAAATGTGTACATTGAACCACATTATCAAACAGAACTGGAATTCCTAAAAGCAGCTTCGCAGTGAGATCAAACAAATGCAAACTTTGTGCATTAGAGGCTTCAATAATGGCTGTTTTCATCCTGAATTTCTGTGTCAATACAACAAATGTGAGCAATATTGTGAAGCATGCAAGACAGAGGCCTACGGCATATTTTAACATATACGTGCCATAAAAAAATGGTCGCAATATACTTGTGCTAAGCGCATAGATTTGGGAAGCCACAATGTGGGTGCAGCATCTCACAGAGCCACTTCATGTGTTTACAGATGTCCACTAGATTCAGACGCAGGCCTGTGAGGGTCTACAGAGCTGAATTTGACCTCAGCCAGCTTGCGGCAGTGTTACGTCTCGTGACGGCTTCTTCAAACGCCCTCTTTACTCCTACTGTGTGTGTTCCAGTGGTGTCAGTCAGTGTTTCAATGTTGTGACGACTCGACTGTAGATATTTAACTGTTCTATGCGTGGCTTCTTCTCGCTTGATGGATTCATTTGTGTCTTTGTCTGTGTGTTTCTGATTCTGACTATCTGTCTATCTTTCTGTCAAACTGGATATAGCTGTAATTATTCAACCTTAAATAAAGAGTAAATGTAGTGGTTACTGACACACAGATGCAGAGTGATACAGGGATGTGCATGTGTTTGTGTGTGTGTGCTGTCCTGGTGTAAAGTTTCTGTTTGCCTGATTAGAATTAGTGTCATTTTTCAAGCATGTAGCTTCATCTTCAACTGACCATGTTCCTGCTAGAGAGGAGAGTGTTGTCGTCAGTTCTGTCTTTTTAAAAAAAATGTCGACTCAGAAACCTTTCACTGTGAGGGAGAGACCGGGGAGGGAGGGACTGTGGCAAAAGATTAGACAAGAGAATAAGACAGAAGATGAGAGAGACCTTTTCACTGACTCTCAAGGAATGGAAGCCATGTTTCAAACAAGAGCCATCGTTTTGAAGATTGAGCAGGACAAAAAAAAATACAGATTTATAAATGATTTACTGTCATGCCCACTCACTGTGCTACCAATAGTGTGATAAAAATCCTCGCTGAGATGTGTTGCGCCTCAGTTCAAATGTACCCGGACATACTTCCAGATAGACGGACAGGCAGACAGACAGGAAGACAAACAGATAGACAGCTTAAAACTGTCAGAATGCAATCATGTGTGTATTGAAATATTGTATAAAATCATTATATTTATCAATAAACTTTTCAAGAAACAATTAATTTTGTCTTCTGTTTTTAAACCTTGTTGCTTCATAATTTTCTCTTTTTGCTATACCTTATAATCATTGTGTATTAAAACATTAAAGGCATAATATGCAGACTTTTTCTAAAAAAAAAAAAGAAAAGATGTATGGGCTCATATAATAAAGAAATCCTGCTCAATCATCACTTATGACCCACAAGAAGTGTGTGGTGGTGTCCGTATCTGCAGAGACCCTGCTCTCCGCTTATATTTTCTTATTTTCTCTTTTTTTTTTTGCTGGGTGCGGGACACTTTACCAACCCAAAGTGTCCTTATTTGACGATCTTTGACGATAAATCCTGCATATTCTCTTTTTTTTATGGTGCACCATAAAGAGCATGAACAAAAAAAGTCACAAGAACGGTTTATACTGTTATTTACACATATACAATGAAAGTACAAAAAGAGTTGTACATTTGTGCCTCCACCCCAGAGGACAAGGCCCACAAATAAAGCAAGATAATGCGCATTATGAAAAAACGTCACCACCATCACTGAACATGCATCAATCCCCTTTATTACCCAACTTACAGTCTCTTTCATATTTTCTTCACTTCTCTCCCCTCTAATTCTGACATCTATTTTCCTTTTATTACTGCTCACAAAAGCGTTTTTACCCATAATGTAACATTTTGGGCATCATTTTCTTACTTTATGGTTATGGTGCACCACACCTGTGTATGTAGAGGTGATTGTGGTGGTGCATCATAGTTGGAGTGGGAACATTTATAAATGAGATCAGAAGAAAGAGAGTAAGGCTGCACAATATGTTAAATAACAATCGTGGGGATTATTTTGACAGGTATTGTGATTGCCATACGATTCATGATTAGTGGAACTGATCATTTTTGCATCACAATTTTCAATTTCACTGGATTTTCAGTAAAAAAATGATGATGTGACATTCGTAGGGGTCGGTACCAAATGTGTACTCTAAACCCTGATACGTTAGCAGTACTCAAAAAATTAAGTCAAAAGCTGAGGGCTGTCACAGCTTAAATATTTGGAGTGTTATATGTGCTCATTGATTACAGTTAAATTAAAATGATTGATCAAGCCAACTCAAATATTTTCAGAATTTCATTCACCCACTTCATTACAATAAGTTACAAAACTGAATAATTTTAAGTGTAAATTCCATTTTTTCATGTTCAGTTACTTTAGATTAATCAAAAATTATGAGTTTAACAAACACAAAAGAAAGGAAATTCTACTGGCACTCAACATCGTTAAGTTAGTAGAACTTACAATTTTTTGAATTTTCACTGTTTATTACAATTAATTCATCTGAGCCTTTTGGTTTTAGAGTGTATTTTCTTACATATGGAGAACAAGATTGATAGGCCATCTCTGCACCACTAGGCCTAGAGTACTTTATTATAATACTGTTTTGTTACACATTTTGCCTTTATCATAAAATCGCAGTTTGATGAGATTTGGGTATTTCGTCCATATTACGATAAAATTTTGATTAACTGTGCAGCCTTAAAAGAGAGAAAGAAAAGCAGACCTCTGACCCAGCTTTTATCTGCAGTTTTGTAAAGACATTTTTTGTTTTGTATTGTGATAAAACAGCAGGAGATTTATTTAAAACTCAAACACATTTTATTAAAGTATTGTTTAGGTGTTGGGAGTGACGGCCTTCCCTCTATCTGACCTTTTCAAACTGTAGCAAAGACTGTTTGTGTCAGATTAAAGAAATGGTTCAAAGACCTTCAGAAAACACTCATGTTCTGTTTCACTACAGACTTAAATGGCTCTTTCAGGTCTACAGGGTAAATGTCTTTCTGCGTCTTATTCTAATAAAAAGAATAAGCACAAGCATAACAAGAACAATCACAGGGTGACAAGAAATTTTAATGACAAGTTCTGTTTCCTTTTTGGATGTGAAAAAGTCTCACTGTTCCCAAGTAAAGAGATGCGAGATTTATTCCAAGAAAGTTTCTGCTTCAAAAGAGGCATCACTCACCATCACTTCAGGTCCATGTTCACAACCATCCATTCAAACAGGCTGAGACCAATTCTTCAGTTTTTCTGGTCCAATTCTTTTTTTTTTCTCCGTTTCATGGATCAGAGTAAGTCCAACTGTCCTCACGTAATTGAATGTCCTCCCAGGGATAATAGATGATGCTTATTGATTAGAGCTGTGGTGTGTCTGGTCTCTATTCCCTGTCCTCGGCCCAGGGTTGGAGGTTCTGCAGGGCGTACAGGGAGGAGTTATGGGCGCACAGTGGATCCGACACCGCTGATTCGCTGAGGGACTTCTGGAGGGCGGACTGCTGCAGCTGCAGGATGAGCCGATTGGCCTGTTGACGCTCCGCCTCCCTCTCCTCGGCTGTCTGTCTCCTGAAAGAAGACATGAGGAAAAAATATTAAAAACACAGATAAATGAAAATAATAGATAGATAAAAAAAAAAAAAGATAAAAGAAAAGTTAAGTTATTTTAAGGCTGGTTATTCTTAGTCTTTACTGAATTAAACTATTTTAGGGCTGTGGGCAAAACAGAAAGACCATGGGGACAGATTCGGTCCACTTAAATGTCCGATTCAACAGCAGGACAACTGAACACAGACTACAAACGTGGCACAGTTCTTACATCATATCAGTGCGCCACTTTTAATCGTCATTCACGTTACATGCAAGGTGCACCGTCTTATGTAGCTCCTGATTAAAATTAAGAGCAGAATAAAGTATGTAGACTGAATACAGTATTTAATTACCACTAATTTAATTATACAAAGTCTATGAATGAACTTGAGAAAAATACGGTAATATACAAAATAAATCTTCACAAATATATATCTCATCTTACATTTTATAATACAGCAAGAGAGAATCTAGAAGTTTGAAAATTTTTTGAATAATAATATAAGGATGTTGTAAGGGTGACATTTTGTCTCAAGCGTGACTTTCTAATTGGTTTAAAAAGGCGTTTTGAAGATTAAAAAATATATAGATACATATATTATGCTACTTGATATTTTATACATTGTTGAAAAAAAAACAAGAAAAACTGTTGATAATAAAACTAAAACAATTAATATGTTTTATATGTTTTTGTTTAGCCTTGAGTTTTTTCTTCCGTGTAGAGGGTCAATTCACAGGAAATTACGCGTGGGGTCACCTGCCAAACCAGGAAAGTTTGATTTTGGAGCTGGATTAGTGAAACACAGCTAACTTTTCGGAAAATAAGACCAAAATGGCGAGTTTTTTTTTACAGGTCAGTTGTGATTATAATACGTTTAGAGGTGTAATTAAAGACATTTTAAGACTTGAATATGAGTTTTCATACCAACCTCCACTTGGTCCTGCGGTTCTGGAACCAGGTTTTGACCTGCGCGTCTGTCATCTTCAGACTCTTGGCCAGGGCGGCCCGCTCGGCGCTGGCCAGGTACTTCTGCCGGTGGAAACGTTTCTCCAGCTCGCAGATCTGAACCCTGGAGAAGGACGTGCGGGGCTTTTTCCGTTTAGGCGGTGTTCGGTTCTGGTACGGGTGTCCTATCCGCCGCGTAACGGCGAACGGCACCAGGGCCGCTGCAGGGAGCAGAGAGACACAGCGGTGAGTGGAAGATGAGATTTTATATAGAGCATCAAACAGACTAATTCACTCCCCACTCTGTATGGAAATTCAAGGCCATATATCACAGATATCTGCCCTGTTTGACAACAATTCCCTATTTAGACTGTGTAAGCTCTGTATGAAAAATGTGAGATGAAATTTACTGTGAAAGATAAGTCTGGACAAAGTATTTAGAACACTGCAATTATTGAAGATAAATAAATACACATTTAAAAGTTGTTTGGGCTTTAACAGATAATCTAGGTTAATTATAGTGAGGGCAGCAGGCCTTTGGCCTATTAATCTTTTCTTCACATGCTGTATTATAGGCCTCTGCCAATAAAGGCTCCTGTTAATCTTCAATAAACGGACTGTACGTGATACAGTGTTTTAAAACAACTTTAATCCGCTTAATTGACAAACCTTTCTTTACCTTTTTATAAAATTCAGAGAAAACATTCTTTATTACTTTAGACAATTTTTTTTTCTTTTTCCTCATAATTTGTGATGTAAATTATTTCACGATTTAATAGGTGTGTTTATTCTTATTTGTCTTCAATTTAACATATCAATAACATTTTAGTTTATTTCACTATAGAATTAAATTGTGTCAGGCCATGCTGATGTGTTTGGTTATTTAAAAACAGCCTGATAATAAAAGTAGCTGTGTGATTGCATATTATTTGTTTTGCTCATCTACACGATGAAGTATTCAACACCTATGACATGAGTGAAGTCAGTAACACAAGGCATTTAATAATAATAATAACAACCTGTAAATGTGGAAAACCCCATTATATATAAATTATTAAAACTTATATCCTGTTGTATGTTTTCCTGCTTCGAGCCGTTTAAATAATTAAAATGAAAACATTTCCGTTGGCTGTAACTGACAAATATTTGGCACAGGTGTCTGTGTTTTCACTAACGTTTTAAACATAGTAAAATATTAATGAGGGTAGCCCATCAGGTCTAACAGCTGGCCTACCTGATATTCTGTCCTTGGCGAACCTGTTTCCTATCCAGGGGAAGCACAGCCCTCCAAACCCGGGGACAGCGCCCTGCACGGGGGCCGGGGGTCCCGGGGCTGTCATAGGTCTGTGGGCCGGGACTCGAATCACTCCCCGGCTGCCCAGACTCCTGCTCTCCCCGTATGAACCTGAAGCCTCCACCGGAGGCATGATGCCGGAGAGGGAGATGGACAGCGCGGTGTAGGAGGGCGCGCTGGCCCCGGTCGGGCTTCCTAAACTGTAATAACCGTCCCCGCTGCTTAAATCGGATCCACTTTGTCTTCCAGCCGTGCGCCCGCTTTCCGGCTCTGTCCCAGCTCCCAGGATCTGGTCGATGCCGAAGCTGATGGGCTCGTGATGGGCCGGTTTGGGAGGAGGGCTCGGCGCGCTGGGTGCTTGCTCCATCCCTGCCGCTGTGTCGCAAAAAAGGAGGAAAAACTGAAGAAGATGTTTTCAAGGAAAATCACAGCAGGGTCAAACTGAACCAAAAGTCATCGCCAGTGGTGTCTCCATCGCTGTCCAGAATCCAGCGTGTCCTCGTTGTCTCTGACAGGCCTCTTTCAGAGGACTGGGTCCTCTCTACAGGCTGTGCTGAAAGTTTGATGGGCGTTTGGAGAGATGTGACGCTCTGTCCTCCTCTCAGCGCGTCAAAACGCTCCGTCTAGCAGCTCCGTCCTCCTCCATCCCTCTCCACCATTCATTGGCTGGCACCAGGATGACTGATTGAATGTTAATGGGGGTAGGCCCACGATTTGGCACAATAACCAAGATTTCCCATAACCACGGGCGTCAGCTCGTTATATATCTATGGCGAGATATGGCATTTTCATGCCTTGTGCGTGAGTCAGTAGTTGATGTTGCCGTTCTTTTATCATTATAATGGAAAGAGTGAAGAGCAGCGACAACTTCATGGAAATTTATATGGCACATGTAAAAAAAAAGATGATCAATGTTCCTTTAAGCTTCTTCTTTGGTGACGAACATCTAATATTTTATCGTTTCAACCAAACGGTGTTTTGTCAGTCATCTGTCAGTGTTCCGCTCGCTCTCATAAATGTGTTCACTGTGAGCGGCTTTATAAGTTTTGGTGACAAATGACATCAGATAGAAGAAAAACTTTTTACACACCTTAAGGCTGTGATGAATTGATGCTTCTGCCCATTTCCACTTTTCAGGCGAGACACAAAGTGCGCATCATTTGTCCTCTTGGTGTCTGTGTCACCTCTTCAGTCTGTATCATCTGACACATGTGGAATGTACGGGAATAATAAGTTCACATGAAAACTGCTTGAAAGCTATTAGGCAGCGCTTTATAACCTGGAGACTATTTATCATGGATGTATTATAAAGGCGAGAACAAAAGGAAGAAACGTCAGTCTCAGTTTATATTGCTTTTAATTTAAATCTTTCACATCATCCACGCCTTGTAATCAAATACAGAGACTTGTTTTTATATTTCTTTGACATTCTGTGTTGTTTAAATGTTTAAAAATGTTGAATTTTTAAGCTGAAAGAAAAACGGTGAGATGTTTTTTCCCCCCCAGTATTCATAAAGCGTCGGATTTAAAGTCTTGAATATTTACATCTTTTAACCAAATACAGAGCAATCATATGCATGCTGGAAGAAATAAAGTAGAATCACTAAAAATAATTTACTTAACAGCCTTTATTTAAAAAAATGACACGTATTGTGAGATAATTAAAAGAGAATAGACATGATAAAACCAGGGTGATCATTTTACCGGTGCGTAATTACGCACATCAAACCCACCATGTCTCTCTCTTTAAAATAAAAGCAGCCTAATTGAACATTGGCACTGAATCACCAGTAACGTGGCAAAGCATTAACGTGGCCTTGTTTGTCCCTGGTTTAGCCGGTGCCACATTAAATGACCTGACAAGGGAAGGCCACGGGCAACTTCAGATAAAGTGTCCGGGCTCTGGAAGCAGCTAACCGCTCAGATTCAATGGAACAGGCGCCCAAAGTGACCGGATAATCACATTTTCACTAACTTGTCTCAGGGATAGATAGATGCGCGTCGGGTTTGGATGCGGCAGGTGGCTTTTTAAGCTATCACGTTACAGTACTTTAACCAAGTAATGAGCAACATATTCATTTAGTGACAATATGGGGTTTATATTCGTAGGCTTTTAAAAGATCTGTTCATCAGTCATCGTTTTTATAGACACGTATTTTAAATAATTCAATTTTAGCATTTGGACTGTGCTGCTTTATTCTGTCATTGTCAGTCTTAGTGTTTTTGCGATCGCAATCAATTATTTAATCAAATGCAGCCTGAATTTTTCTGATACTGTACATTAAACGGAATTAAACCATCTTATAATAACAGAATACACTTCAGCTGGTTAAATTTCTGAGGTTTAAAGCTAAAAAACCCAACAGAATTGCAAAGATACGCTGTAGTGTGTAATATATATTTTAAAGAGCATCCGCATCTCGCTCTTCACAATAAAGTCTTATGAAGCAATATGAGATTGGACAAGGCCCGAGGTGTTTGTTTGGCAATATGGACAGACTCTGGGTGTTGGCTGCTTCACCCTGCCATATGTGAGCTCACCGGTGGCTTTTGATGGGGGAGAATTGGTCTGTTATAGCTGTCATCTTTGTGGACATTTTTATGTTTCTCTTGATGACATTTGCAAAAAATAATTCCCCAGCAGCCAATATGGCGAAGTTTGTGAGTCAAACATATTTAAATTAATTGAATCGATTTGTAACACCTACATGTACCTGCTTATAGGTTGACCCACAGTAAAATAAGCGCTTTATGAAAGTTAATAATTATTGTTTCCTCCTCCACAGAGTGACGGCGGTCCCCCCGAGCCTGTATATGGAGCAGACGGGGTCCCACTACTTGCAGATGTTGGGTGTTAGTAATCCGGTGTAATCCAATGATTATGAGTGATTATGACACATTAGCTCTGACCTACCGGGATACCACCGTGACACCGGTTATCCCAAACACACCAGGAGGAGCCCCCCAGCCCGCCTCCTGCCTGCCAGCCCCTCTGGATTTATTGATGACGGTGTCGGATCACTTCATTGCTTCATGATTACAGCAGAAAAGGTAAAAATAATTGATACCAAGAGCCCACTTAAACACACACATACACGCACCCTTTTAAAAGGCAGCCTTGAGGTTCTCTCGTTTAGGCCAAAATATTTAGATTTCTGGAAAGCGTACAATTAAGACGCACATCAATCCTCGTTTTTTTTCCACAGGCAATATAAATGCTGACACCCTGATTCCAAAAGTCCAAAAAGAAACGACAACAAAAGAGTGAAAGAGTGCGATTTGTTTGAGAAATTACCACTTGATCTGCATAATCGGGGGTCTGGGCTGCAGCTCGGGTACCCGGGGGCTGCGTTTTTATTGCGCGTCTCTTCGCCGTTATCAATTTCAGCAGCGCGCCTGACTTTTTAAAAGGGGGACGAGGCCGGCTGCTTCTGAATAATGAATGACACGCTTTTATATTGTCGCTAAAGTGCCCGTGATGTTACAATATGAAAAGGCAGCGGTAAGTAATAGTGCATTTAAAGGGGATGTAGTGTATTATTATGATGTAAAAGAGAAGGAGAGAGGCGGCGGAGGGAGATGAGTGGATAGCAGCACCCAGAGAGAGAGGGAGAGATTGTTTTATTACAATAAGAGGAGATGAGTTTGCCTCGCAGCGAAATGGGGACCAGTTAATGAAACTTTACCGCAGCTAACGATTTCCCCTCCCTCGCTCTAAAAACCGCCCTTATGAAATATTTAAACTATTTAATATAGGTAGTATTAAGCTGAAAGACACTGGCATCGGCCATCTGACAACATTTACAAGGCTGTGGATTTTTTAAAGTTGGGTAAACAAAGCTTTACGGCCCGCTCTCCCTCAGCCCACATACAACAGAAGTCATGCAGTAAATCACGCTCACATTGAGTGCAATATAGTGCAAATGTGTTTTACTGTTGGGAGACTTGATTTGGTCTAATTTACACTTTTCTCCATGCAGCAGTTTACAGGCTCATCCTATCAATATAAGCCCCGTCTTGTCTATAATGGGAGAGATAGCCTAGCATGGCCCCAGTGTGCGAGGGGCGGATAGTGTTTCATATTGACATGCTCAGTGGGATTGTTGGATGAGAAGAGAGGAATGGGATCCCCCATCAGGGACTCGGTCAGGGCCATCATCCTCCCTGGGCTGTCACTGGACCGCTGCACAGTGCGCTGTGTGGACGCAATATATCTGCCAGACACTTAAAAGCAGATAAAGCATGTAAAATGTCACTTTATGTGTCAAATGCATGGCTTGCAGGACAGGGGAGGGGGATTACTTTAAAAATGTATTCTGGTACAATCACTAATTTCCTGTTAAAAAATGTAGTCAGTAATTTAATCCAAGTATCACAATATTAAACTTGATTTCTTTCCATTACTTTTGGACCACCTCAACACCAAACGCAGTGATTTTTTTTTTTTACCTAAATATATTTTATGTTTATTGTAGGTTTATTAGTTGTTTGTCCAGCTATTCCTATATGTGAATGCAAATTTAGATTAATAGATGTAATTATACACATTTAAATGTAATTTAAGTAGTATAGGGCAGTTCAACTATTCTGCCATAAACTTGTTCCATTCTGGGGCTTCAGTTTTTACCCACACACCAACCTACTCACAAGCATCACCACCCACAGTCTCTATATATTTTTAGTAGCAGTAGTAGTAACAGTAGTGGTAGCAGGCTAGTAGTAGTATTAGTAGTAGGTATTGACAGGTTTTCTAGGTAACTGGACCTCTGCATAGCACTTGTTTTGTGTAGCTATCATAGAAATAATATAACCTTGATAGGGCATTGCTGCTCAGCCTTGCTGCCAATTTTCCCAGAGGCCACTCGCAGTATTGCAGCAAAAAATTCCCCACTGGCCCAAAGAGCATTTTCCTTCATAAGCCACCATTATAAAACAGACGCCTGTAAAACTGTGGACAGGACACCTCAAACTGCAGACAAACTCAATTGTTGCTCTTTCTGTGATGAATTTTTGATCCATGGATGTTTATTCTTTGTAAAACTTAACTAGCTAGAGCTGAAGAAAAGCTATTGAAAAGTCTGTGATGTCATCACAATTTAAAGCCTGTGGGGTGAGTGAGAATACACCGGTGGGGACAAAGGGGAGGAAGCATTACTGTACATATTCAGTGTAAGTAAAGCAAAAGTAAATCCAGAAGCTGGAAAACTTTTCTGGCTTTTGTACCAGGGGAGCAATTCACACTGGACTGAACAGATGCTATCTTTCCGTGCTATATCTCATTCAATACATGGCTGCTAATGTTAGCAGGTGGTCTGTGTAGCCATTTTTGTAGGTAACGTTAGCAGTTAGTCTGTGTGGCTAAAGTTAGTGGTTGGTCTGTGTAGTTTACACTAGTGGTTAGCTTGTGTGGTTTACATTGGTGGTTAGTCTGTGTAGCAAACATAAGAAGTTGGTCTGTGTAACTAACATTAGAGGCTGGTGTGTGTAGTTAACGGTTGCAGTTAGCTTGTGTAGTTTACATTATTGGTTGGTCTGTGCAGCTTACATCAGTTGTAGCTCTCTGTAGCTTACATTAGTAGTTGGTCTTACTTGTAAATGTTGCTTTATATTAGTTTTAGTGTCTTTGGATGATGACCGTATTTCACAGCTGAATGCAGAGCTGTGAAACTGAACTGTGATATTAATAATAATAATGATGATGGCTAAATTTCCACCCAGTGAAGTGTTTTTTCACTAGAGGTCATGATAATTAATTAACTATAAGTTTGGCTGGTCTCACTCAAGACCAGAGTGGTGACTTGTGAAGTGTTATGTGTGCCCACTGTGTATGATAGTACATTGTTCTTTATTTTAAAATGTATTATAAAATTGTACTCCTGCTAATATTCCCATTTTTAAATGCCTTCTTTCTGTAACTGTAGAATACACTTACCTTTTTTGTATTCTAATTATGTAATCTCTTTAAATTTAATCAGTTACTCTTCAAGCCTGATTGCTTAGTAGATACTAAAGGATTTTAATTACTAAATATGAAGGTTGTCACGCTGAAAGGTTGACAGAAAGTCAAAATGTTGCTTTTTAAATGCTGTAGCAGCTGATTATAAAAATGTTGTGGTGGATTATTCAAACAGCAAACCAATAGAGAGACTTCCATTGTGGTTTTCTTGTATACAAATCAGCCACATAAGCTTTTTTTTCTGCAAGTATCAGGATGCACATTTAACCGCACAAAGATGCCCTCCCTGATATGTTGGATATTTGTTTCAATGAGCATCGTATTCTTGTTACACTCGAGGAACCAATGTGCTCTGACTCTGTGTGTGCGTGTGTGAGGGTAGACCATGTAAGCCTGTCTGATGGTTGAATGCATGGCTGCCTCTTCACGCTGGTTAAAAGTCAGGGAGGGAGGGGAAGGAGGGAGAGGAGGATGGAGAGGAAGAGGGCGAGAGAGGGAAGTAAGTAACCGCACAGACGGAGAATTATAGGGATGGACGGCGAGCAGAGAGCAAAAACAGGATGAGCTTGAGATGTGAGAGAAAGAGTTAAAGCATTAATGGGGATCATTTGGGACTGATGATAATTGAACACATGGCTTGAGTTTGGACAAGAGGATTCTCAAAGCATTGTCTTGTCTTTATGGTTGTGTGTGTGTGTGTGTGTGATGTATGTGTGTGTTATCTCTGAAGTTTCTCTGCTGTTTTTGTGGAGACATTTTTAATCTCTCATCATCCTCAGTGCCTTTCACAGGGATCTGCCATTGACAAAATGACTGATGCAATTAATAAGTGCGTGTGTTTGCTGCTGCTTTAATGACTTATGACTGATTTATGTGTGTGTGTTAGAGAGCGTGCCACTGCGGGTTTGTGTTTAAGAGCAGCTGAGTGCTCCTGAACGCCCCTGGTCGTGGTGCTAATGTGTTAATTCATTACTGCTTGTAGTCAGTTGCATTGTGTCAGAGCAGTGCTTCCCATCTCTCTCTGTCTGTGTCCTCTCCGCTTCATAAAAGCTGATTATCCGGCATGTCGCCGCTGTTTCACCCATTCTCTCCTGCCTCTTGACCTCCTCACCCCTCCTGTTGCCTGCCCGCGGGGCGCTCAGGCAGGGAAGGAGGGGAGGGAGGGACAGAGGACCAGCTGCCACCAGCACATAGTGCTCTGGTGCCTGGCAGAGGGAGCTACTCCAGCCCCCTGCTTTGCTGGGCCTTCTGGCCCCTCAGGGTGGAGGGGGGGCACCAGCCTCATGCCACCAGCCCCACCTGTCTGGCCCCAGGCGCAGGAGTGTGACCGATTAGACACACTCAGATATTCACAGACCCACATACATATTACTGCTGGATGACCCCAAAAATGTCAACTCTGCAGTAACTTTGATTGGATCTAATGTGCTTTTAAAATATTTCATATGCTACAGAATTCTGTCAGCTCATATAAGTAATTCTTCATTTGATTTAAAGTTATGTTATCTAACATTTCTGTATTAAAATGTCTAAAATTGCTAGACGGTTATATTTGTTTTGAGCCGTGTACTTACATTATCCCAAATATTTCCAACAGTGATCAAAACTTAGAAAAGTAAGTAATTTATGCAACATTCTGGACAAATGAAAACTTGAACATTTCTGACCTACTACTAGAAAAAGTACAATGGAATGCAAGAGTTACTACTTGTAAACTTGAGGCAATTCAATCGACCACAACTTCATGCAGTAGCAGCTGATGTCACACAACAATGACATGGCCCATAGAAGCCTAAAATAATACACACTATCACATAGTAAAACCTATTGTGAAAGAAAATTGAGGTAAAAAAAAAACTGTTCCCTATGTTATTAAGACTAAAACATGTAACATTTCTGCATTAAAATGACTAAAAACACTGGACATATGTTATATACTTTGTTGAGTTGTGTACTTGCATTATTCCAAATGTTTTCAACAATGTTTAAACCCAGAGATTTCCATAATTTATCCAAGGTAATGGTGCGTTTCCTACTAGCTGTTATTAATTGTTATAATTTCTAGGAAAATACGTATGTCCAGATACATTAGAGAGTGAGGAGGGAAGTCAGCACTTGACTAAAGATAATGTGAATAAGACATTACCTACCTGTCTTTCATGGGCAGTGGTGGTTGTTTAAAAGTGAAAACAACAACTCCCATGATCCTAGGCTACTTCATGATGTCATCATCAAACTACATCTTTTGTCATTATTTCCACATTAAAATGTCTAAAAATGCTAGACATGTTATATAATTATGTACTTACATCATCCTACATGTTTCCAACGATGTTCAGATGCAGAGAAATCTGTAATTTATTCAAGGTAACGGGGCTTTTCTGGCTGGCCGTTCCCAGCTAACTGTTTGTTGCTATAACTTCTGGGAAAACATGGAATACATCAGACACAGAGAGTGAGGAAGGAAGTTGGCACACTTGATTAAACATAATGTGAATAAACCTTTAATACATTACATAAATGATTAATACATTTTCTTGTTCAGGAATTAGATGGATGAGAATGAATGCCAGTCATGTCAGATAGACTTTTATCAGCTGGTGGTTGTTCAAAAGTGAAGATAACAGCTCCTAGGTTCCCACGCTACTTCACGGTGTCATCAAACTACATCTTTTGTTATTGTTTTAAAGGGATAGTTAATATTATTGGAATTGCTGTTGTATGAGGTACTTATCAATAGTCATTGTATTACCTACAGCAGATGGTGGCCAGCACACCTCCAGTTTGAAGAAGTAGAGAGGAGTACCAGCATGGTAGCTAAGCAATGAATTTCTGTGGTTGGGGTCAGCAACAAAAGGTATTTTGGCCACTTAAAAAAGTTCCACTCAAAAAAACAAAAAACAAAAAAAGCAATCAATATTTTCACCGCTTTACTTTGCTGTCAGACAACGTTTTTATGATGGGGAAACTGCCGTTATACAAGCCAAATCTCTCTCTCTATAAACCAACCAAAATCCACTGGCAAAATGAGTAAATTTTGCCTTGCAGAACACAGGAATTGCTGGTATACTGCTGCACCAGTCTGTTAGTTTGCTTGTATTAATGTGTGAGTTCAGTGAATCTGGGCAAACCTTTTTAAACACCAAAGTCACACAATAATACAACAAACAAACTAGTAGATTGCTGTAATGGTAGACCAGCAGCTCCCAAGTTCTAAAATGACTAATTTTATGTATGAAGTTTGGTTGGTTTAGAGAGAGCCATATCTGGCCTGTATATCGGTGGTTTCCTGTCAAAAAAGGCTGTCTGACGGCAAAGTAAAGTGGTGGTTAAACTGATATTGATTTTTTTTTTTTTTTTTTTAGATGGAATTTTTTTAAATGGCTAAAATATATTTTGTTGCTGACCCTGTACACGGCAGCTCATTGCGTACCTTCCAGCCTGGTGCCTCTCTTGGCTTTTTCAAACTGGGAATGTGTCAGCCGTCATCTACTGTAGGTAACACACTGACTGTCGATAAGGAGCTCATACAGCTCTACATCAAATAATCCAAACTATCCCTTTAATGTGAGAGAGATGGGAGAGCAGCAGAATTTACAAATTGTGCCTTTAAAAGACATGAAGATAAAATGTTTTGCACACTTACATGCGCCAGGCAATAGGCCCATGTTCAAATTCTCCGCCACACACACATTTCCTTGATACACATGCTTGCATACACACACACATGCACACACTACACTGCACCCTGCCTCACACACACAAATACACAGAGGCACTTTGCTTTGAGGCGTGAAAGAGCGAGAGCTAAGTGAGGCCACTCCAGAGCGCCATTCTCTATATTGATTTCCCATTATCAGACCCCAGTCCCTGTGGAGTCATTAGTGCCGGGATCAAACAGACAGACAGAGAAGGAGACTAATACCAGTCACTTACACCAGCACGGGGAGATCACCTTACCTCCCCGAGGGTAGGAAGGCCAGAGAGGAGCAGAGGAGGAGAGGAAACGAGCGAGGAGGAGGGGGAGTTAGTGGACGGACGAGTGCAACGGGCTAACAGATGGAGACGGCAATGTGTAGAGAGAGAGAGGAAGAGGAAAGAGGTGGGGTTTCGCAGTGGAACGTTCATGGGCAAATGGCAGACACTCTTTGATCACTTTATTTGGTCTGTTGCAGCGGAAATGTCTTCTCTACTCTCCTTTTCAGCTGTCGTCCTGTTTGCCTTTTGTTATGACTTAATTCAAGTTTTCATGTTTCCACTGATGCGTGACTTTTCTTTTGTCCAACCTTGTAAAATGCAGCCAATAAAGCTCCTCGCCCTCCTCGCTGTCAATAATTTTATGGTAAAGATGCAATGATGAATGGTTTTCATGTAGCCAGCAGCTGTCCCCATGCCACAGAGAGACAAAGAAAGACGGAGGAATGGAGAAAAAGAAAAAGTGAAAGAGGAATATAAAATGTGAGACGCTCATTTTGGTCCCTCGCTTCATAATTTCTGTGGATGTATTTATTCTCTGAGGATTCAGGGGGAGCAATGAATTCGAAGTATGAATCAACACCATCCATCTTATTCACTTCTGCCTGCCAGTGAGTCCTGTAAGTGCTGGTCAGGCTACACACACGTACAGGCTGAAACACACACACACACACACACACGGCTCAGACGGGGGTGACCCTGGCCTGACCCCCCTGCTGACCCCCAATCTGTTCCCCAACCTCACACCATGAGAGACCGGGGCACACCGGGATGGGGACACACACGCTCACACACACACATTGGCATATCGCACAATGTGTGATCTGATGGATATCTCCTCAGACAGTACCATGTGTGTGGGCAGTGTGCGTGCGGACAGCGTGTGTGTCTAAGTGTGTGTGGTGCCGTACCCTCTGCCCCCTCCCACTGGTGTTAATTGATTCTTGGTGCGCTTTGCTGATTGGTGTGAGGACCCCTAGAGGCGGGCCCAGTCTCCACCAATGCCCCCTCCCCATTTGTGTAGCACCTCTCTCATACACACACACACACACACACACACACACACACACACACACACACACACACACACACACACACACACACACACTCTTACAGTACACAACGCACACATATACAGTATATAGTATATCTCTATACTGTATATGTCTATGGCTACAAATTGTCCAGAGCACATGTGTTGACCGTACACGCACTAGTGAGAAAACACACACAAACACACAGCTACACCCACACAGACACGTCTTTCAGGGGGTTTTCACACCCCAGTAAAGAGGAAGCTGGCTAGCTGACATGAGCAGATTGCAGATCATATGAGACGATCCACATAGAAAAAATCAGTCTTAGAGGAGATTCATGTACAATATAGGTGGGCATAGGTGTGTGTGTGTGTGTCAGAGAGTGTGTGTGTGTGTGAGAGAGAGAGAGAGCCAGAAAGACAGTAAGAGAGATGAATCTCCGGTTATTAATTTCCAGCCGCGGCCCCTGGGTGAGATGTTAATATAGGGCTGATTGTGACTAATTTCTTATTAATTGCCATCAGCGATTACACAGTGGCCAGTAATGTGGCTAATTTGTTGAAATGAATTTGGTTTTCTGAGGCATTTTAATTGCTGCAGGTGGGCAGCGTCCTCTGCACAGTCGCTTTTGTTTTTCAGCAGGAAACTTTTGAAGTTGTGCTGCTGCTGTGTGTGACTATGGTATTAGTCATAATGTGTGTGTGTAAGTCAGCTGTAGCACAGACCTTTTTTTGGAAGAGACAGATTTTAAAAAAGGTAAAGTCCCAAGGGGCTGTGTGCTAACATGTCTGACCTGTAACATGAGGAATTTAAATGTGTAAAAGAATGCAACATTTTATTTTTTTCTCTAATTTTTTGTTTTCACAATGGGAAAGGGAAACATTGTGTTAAAAAGTACAGGATACTAATTCCAGTACTTGCACTTGCGTATCAACTGATACCAATCCAATACCAGTACATTAGAAAAATATGTTTTTATAACTTTTTTAACAGCTGTATACTACTAACCTGGTATGATATAATATGATTGCTATCGTTTTATGGCGTAGCTCAGATTACAATCTTTGTAAAACAAGAACGAATACATGCAGAGAATGAATGCCATAGAACATGCCTTCGACATCCTAGGTTAAAAAAACAAAACAAAGCAGAGTTTCATGATTAATAAATGATGTGGATTGGGTGCAAATGCATGTTTACTCCCTGATACAGATACTAATACTTTTGTCATTCAGTTTGACTCTCCTAAATTCCCTCTGCTTAATCAGCCTGAGGTAAAACTTTTTAAAATGAAATAAAATAAAATAAAATACATACATACATACATACATACCTACATACATACATACATACATAAAAGTGTCTTTGTGCTTAACAGCAGACATAGTCTGCAATAAAATTATGATGTTCTAATAAATGATGTAAACATGCACTAACAATTTTAGCACTTTTATTGAATAAAATCATGATTATATACTTTTTCCCATCATATTTATAAAGTGGCTAGATTGCAGATGTCAAAGAAGCAGTGCTCCCCAAAACCAAAAAAATATATTTTGCCTCTGGCATGTCGTGCTGTTTATTCATCTTTTTTTTTGTTTTGGTGTGAGTTTTGGAAATATCAGCTATAGAGATGTCTGCCTTCTGTTGAACATAGTGGGACTACGTGGTACTTGGTCTGTTTTGTGCAAAGCGCCAAAAACTTAACAGCATTGCATCCGCAAATCATGACCAGGTTACTCAAGATAATCCAAAGATGCTGGTGTGAGCACTTTCATGAAGGAGCTATTGTCTTTCTACAGTAGAATCTTTCTAATAGAAAGACAGTAGTTCCTACATGAAACTGCTTGCAACAAGGTCGGTGGATTATTTAGAGTACGTGGGTCATAATTTCTGGAAAGAGATATTACTGTTCAATTTGTATTTTTTGGTGCTTTGAGCAGGACAAGCTCAGTGCTATCTAGTTCCCTTATATTAAAGAGAAGTCACACATCGCTGCAGACGATATTTCCAAAATTCTGCAACTTGCACCAAAATAATATAAAGTTTTCAAAGTGGGTGGCAGGGCTCCCCTGGGGGTCTCCAAACAGTTTCAGTTGCGGCTCAGTGAGTAGAAATGAAAAAATATCACATTAGTTATCAAAAGGAGATCAAATAGAATAGCCTAAATGTGTCTGATTTGGTTAAAGAGACATTTCAAAGATACATTGGGAATTTCAGTCAGAAACTATGATGCCTTTGGAAAGACCTTTGTCATGTTTTTAGTGGTGTTGGAAGTTATGTGAAACAGCAATATTAGGGAATTTTGGCTCAGCTTCTATAGGATCGAATGACATAATCCTGATTTCCATAAACATCCGGGACTTGTGCAGAACAAGTAAGTAAACTAAGGGAGGCATCATTTAACAAGCTTTGTCTGAGGGGAGGAACGCGGTTTCAGACTTTGAAAACTCAACTGATAAATAGCACTACAGGCCAGGGGCAAAATATGTATTTTTGATTATGGGGTGAACTGCCCCTTTAAATAGTTAGATTCGGCCCCTGGACCTGCTGTAGAATATTGCTCTAACAGTATAGTATGTGTACACGTCTGTGCATGTCTTGTCTTTGCATGTGTTTCTTCCTATGTCTGAAGGTGTGCACACAAACAAATGTTTGCAGCATCACTGTAAACGCCTCTATCTTATTCATCAGGTTTACACGTCCTCCTCCTTCCATATATCTCCACACGTTCATGATCATTACAGTGGGGACGGAGGGACATTTAAGTTGTTGCCTTTGTTTGTTGAATGTTTATAGCTTCCGTTAGCACAGTCTCAACGACCACTGAGGAACCAGTAGATACAAAATCCAAATCCCCCTATAAAAGAGGAGATGCCCTCTGGGCAGCCATAGCTCATAGTTGGCCTGATTTAGTGGCAGCCAGGAATCTGGGCTTGAATAAAGACAGAGAGAGCGAGGGCAGAGTGGGAGAGAGATAGCTCCCCGTGTGATAAATAGCCCCGGCTCTCTCTATTGCATTAGCCGTCCGGGCCGATAGATTGCGAGCCCAATAGACCCAGACGTATGCGATTGGTTTCTCATATAAAAGTTGCATATTAAATTCCTTCACAGGACTGTGCCCCCCAAGCATGAAGGAGGGAAGGAAGAAATGGGAGTGAAAAAGCAGAAAGTGGAGAAAGGAATGGAGGAGCAAGAAAAAGGCTTTTTATGAGCGAGAGTTGGGGAAGCCAGAGAGGAAGAAGAAGAAGAAGGGGGGAAAGATAATGGCAGGAGAAAAAGTAGCTTGATGGTGGAAAAGACAAATGGTGATGTCATGTATTTAATAGGTCCGTGGATATTGGGCGATGAGTGCGACCGTACGTCCATTTAATCAGTATTGCTTCCCAATGAAGATTTCTCTCTTGTTTTCTCCTTGCTCCCCCCGTCTTCTGTTCTCAGCCGTTCTCCACATGCTAACGACCTCTCTAATTGTTTCCAAGCTCATTAAGATGCTGATGTTTTAATAGTAATTAATCCGTCATTTGCCTACATGCAAACACGGGCCGCTGAGGTTTGTTCATCGCTGTTTCAATACACTGATAATGCAGTAGCCTAGTCAAAGGAGACAATATCCTGCTAATTTAGCTCATCACTGTTAATTGGTTGTTAAGTGCCTTTAATTACCAGGCAGGCTTTGGGATTTAGGTCATCAGAAAGAGGGGGATCGCTATGATTGTCCCTGCCGCCGTAATGGATCTTGTGTGAACTTTGAAAACTGGAATAAAATGACCAGCGGGTGAAAAGAGATGCATGTTGACCCCTTTTTCTGTTTTCTATCTCTGCCTAATTTCCTTTCTCCTCTTCCTTCCTTTCCTCCGTCCTCCTGTCCCTTCCTCCATCTCTGTCTCACTCCCTATCTCTTTCTCCATGATATTATTAACTCATTAAGTTTTTTTCATTATTTTTAATAAAAGATGAGTTATGGCTTTAGCCTCACTGTGGCAGCACCCCCCCTCACACCCTCCTCCTCCTCCCTCCTCTCTCCTTTTCCCTTCAACCATTTACTCCTTCCCCTCTTTTTCTTCGACCCCCCCCCCCCTCCTTCCTTCTTGGCCATATTGTGCCTCCTCCGATCCGTTTGACCCTTGAACTGCAGTTTGTGACCTCGGTCTTGCTGGTTACAACCTTCTGTCCATCGTCTTTGCTCTCGCCACAGTCACTCACATCTATCAATCATCTCTCTTTCTCATAGCGCTGAGCAGTCTTTAGATGGCATTCATAAGATTTATGATTCATGATTCTCTCTTCTGTGTGTGTGTGTGTGTGTGTGTGTGAGAGAGAGTGTGTGAGTGAGAGAGAAAGAACAGAGAGAAGGAAAAAGGCAGAAAGAGAGACAAAGACAGAAACCAGAGAGAGAGAGGAGGAGGAGAGGGGCTTGTCGATGACACAGTTGAATAATGACAATATCTATGATTGATAGCTTATACAGAGCTGGTGGTGTGTGTGCACTGTATTTGTGTATTTGTGTGTGTGTGTGTGTGTGTGTGTGTGTGTGTGTGTGTGTGTGTGTGTGCGTAGTAGAATGACAGAAAGAGAGAAGTCTATATGTTCTGTTTTTCCTCACATTAATCTGATGTTAAAGAAGCAATGATGAATGGTTTTCATGTAGTTTGAGCTGTCAATGGTCACTCTGAAAAAGAGAAAGAGGGAGAGATGGAGAAGGCTAAGAAGTGACCAATATTACCCAGGGACACATGATGTCTATGCAGGAATCTTGGGACTCAAGGAGATGAAAGCATAATAAATGTCTTTCAGTTAGAGAGGACGGAGGACAGATAGGACCAAGTTATTAACCACTCCTGTTTTCAACCATGAAAACCTGTAAATGAAACATTTACTACATTCGCTTTTCTTCACACTGTGAGTCAGATTTTTTAAAAAGGCTTTTTAAAGACACTTATATTATACATTTGGATTTAGAGCTGCAATGATTAGTTGATTATAAATCAAATATGAAATGAAATGCCACTATTTTGATTAATTAATCATTTTGAGTCATTATTTTAAGAAAAAGTATCTGATTTCAGTTTCTTAAATTTGAATGCTTTCAAATTTCTTTACTTCTCTCTGACAGTAAACTAAATATCTTTGGGTTGTGGACAAAAGACATTTGAGGCCATCATCTTGAGATTTGAAAAACACTGATTAACATTTTCTGACATTTTATAGACCAAACAACTAATTGCTTAGTGGGGAAAATGATCAACAGATTGATCAATAATGAAAATAATCATTACAGGAAAGATTTGAAACATAGGTGGAGATATTTTCCAAGTGACAAGATTGTGACACCATTAATGAATCTATTAATTGAGAAAATAATAATCAGATTAAACAGCAATGAAAATAATTATTAGTTGCAGCCCTCTTTGGATTTTGTTATTGTTTGTTAATAAAATAATCATTTTTAATATATACAGAACATTGAAAGGGTTGTAGTCTAGAGTCATTCCTCCTCAATAAGTGATCCCTTCTAGTGCGACTCAACTGTAAGTGATCAGGGACAAAATTCATCAGTTGTCTTTAAAACCAAAGTCAAGTCAGGTGGGTGTCTTTCATTTTTACGGTCTATTTAATACATTTTTTAGTCTGTGTTTTCTTGCTGAAATGCGCTGGATAAGTATGTCATTCTAGTCACGTGTCCGTGTTTTTACCAACACCGGCAATAAAGCTACAGATCGCTAAACTAAAGAAATGGTCACATTATTCTAAACTACAGCCTGAAAATGCATGTGATGACACATTTTTTTTAAAGTAGGGAATTAATAAATTTTGCTCAAGGTGATCACAAATTATGAAGAGAGCAGATCTGGGCAGTAATACATTACTCAGGTAATTCATTCAGGTAACTCTGAGGTACTGAGTTTTTGATCTAGGTAGGCTCGCCTATGATGATGTGTATGTGCAGCAGGTCTGGGCAGGTCATGTCAGCTGCTATCCAAAAAGCTAAATGATGGAGGATGAGGGAGAGAGGTGGACTTTCGACAGGTGGAAGTATTATTAGTTATTTTCAGTTAGTTACTCATTATTTTTATTTTTATAGGCTCCTCCAGAAAGAATATGTGGTGATGGAATGTAATTTGAAGGCCACAGTCAGAGAGGTTGACTTTATCTCCACCACAGCCGACATCTTGACAGCCAACAATAAACATGTATTAACAGTTCACTGGATCAGCAGTTCAACTTTGGAACGCAACGAGGCCCCCAACAAGATACAAAATATAGTAATATAGTAATATAACTAGTCATGTAACTAATTACTTTTGAAGCCCAGTAATAAGTAAAGTAAAATTATTACTTTTGAACGGAGCAACCAGTGAAAAGTAGTGAATTAGACTTCTTGAGTAATTTGCCCAACATTGAAAGAGAAAGATGCAACTTGTTGTCTGGCTATGCGAGTACAGTGTTACAAAAAAAAAAAAAGGTTGTGTTGCAACAAACCCTCAGGCTTAATGGCCAGGCACAGTCCTGAATGGAATTTGAGGTGTGTTTTGTTTTTCTGCCACTAACAAACAGGCTTGGGAAGGTTACTATTTTACTATTCTGTCAGTTTGTAATTACCTGTCAAAAAATGTAGTCTGTAACCTAATCTAGATGTCACAATATTACAGTAATGTAGTAATGTACCCCGATCTGTTACTTTTGGGTTACCTCAATATGTTCAAATTGTTTTAGTCTAATATGTTTTTTGTTCTTTGTTAAGTTTATTAATTGGCTGTCCAGCTATTCTTTCCTTTGTTATGTGCAAATGCATGTTTAGATCCCCAAGCCTGTTAACTAATAAATGAAAACACGGTCGACTAAGACTCCTGACATGACTAATGGTTAGTTGACTATTAGGAGGCAGGTCTAGACTGTACTTCTACTCAGACAGCTGACATCTCATAGTAGCTTTGCACAAAAAAATATTATTTTGGGACATTTAAGCAGAAATCTCAATGGTCCTCATGCTTTAATTCATGCACAGCATCATTGGCTGATTGATGCATCATCTGTTAATAATTAGCAACCAGCTTTTTGCTCACATGTGACTTGGATTTGTTTGTTTTTTTTCTTAAGAGTGTGAACAACACAAATTACAGTACATGGAGTCTGAGCAATACTTGTGGTGTGAACGTAGCTTAAGTGCCCTTCATAAATTGCTAGTTCTGACTTTGCCCTGCTGATGCCAGCTCTACTTACTGCCACAGCTCCCTCCACCATGCAACCTCCTCCTTATATGATTTATGGTTTAATGTTGTTCTTGTTTTCCTAAGCTCAAATGTTAATGTATGTTTACATCTTTGATTCTCTACTAATACTGTATAGGTTTGTTTTGGCTGCTATTTCTGTAGAGCTCACAGATTTTCTCATGATTTGTTTGCTCTGCCTTGTTAATGTAGAGAAGGTAATTATTGTGCCTCATTTGACATTGTTTTGTTGGCACAGGCATTTGTTGGATAAGGACAGATGAACAGGAGCAGCCAATTTGAACAAGACCCCAATTGTTGTTTTATTATTCTGTTTGTTTAAATAGTTGGTGCTTTCACATAACTAATGTAAATAAACTTTAATTGACAGAAAAGCATGCTTTTAGTATCTTAATAATTACTAATGATTAATCTATTATTGATTATTAACATTTTAAATGATTGGTTAAGAAAAATGCTCAAAGTTTGCAAGTGCACTTGCTGCAGAGTCCTTGTTGCTGCTCAGATCCTTTGAGAGCTCCGATAAAGAGCAGACCTTTCTCCACCAAATGTAACTGTTCTCTGTAAATGGTTAACTGCTTTACATAAATGTCACTGTTTACAGTGTTGTAACACTAGAAAGGAGTACATATGGCATGTGAGTACTGATGAAAGTAGACTGAACTAATACTTTAAAGCGTAATTCCAGTACTTTTAACCTGGGTCCCATTTTGTTATGTTTGGAGTCCTAAAGACTAACAGATAGCCTACAAAAAGTTCTGGAATTGGTCCAGTAGATCACCTCAGCCGGCAGCCGTGAAACAGGCTGCAGTGCCTGCAACGTATCAATGTCCTGCCAGCTTAATCCATGGGGGAAAATACACCCATCAAAGTTAGTAACACGTTAGTTCAGATCTGACCCAACTCTTTAAAACACCAGTGTCACACAATAACACAAACAAACAGATAGAGGCAGTGGTAGAACAGCAACTTGCATGTTCTGAGAGGTACATAAATTGTTTTTCTTAAGAGTCTTGTGGCTTTGGAGAGAACAATATCAAGTCTTTGGTTCCCCATTGAGAAGGGCTGGCGAGCATGCTGGTGGCAAAACAACCTCATTCTAGTGGAC
Organism: Lutjanus erythropterus; assembly: GCF_056507025.1. NCBI lineage: Eukaryota > Metazoa > Chordata > Actinopteri > Lutjaniformes > Lutjanidae > Lutjanus > Lutjanus erythropterus. The sequence continues at coordinate 21,058,597 of NC_139321.1, forward strand.
ATACAGTGACAGGCATGTTTACCCCAAGGTTTATGTTGCAGCCATTGCAGCCTATTTCACCTGCTGCAGGTTCAGGTGATCAACTGGACCAATTCCAGAACATCTGTGGGCAATTCGTCATTTGGACCCCAAAGTATATAAAAATAGGGCCCAGGGGCCTCAATAACGTCCAGTCTCACTCCTATCTTATCTCAGTTAAGGAGATAGGATAGGATTTTTGACAATGTAGGAACATGTTTCCTTAACTGCATTTAGGATATGCATTTATGAATTTACGCAGCTGCTCTTACTGAAGAATTTCCTAAGTTAGGATGGCATGCATCCTGTATTAAATTCAAAATAGCTGCCCAGAAAAGGCAGCAGGACTGTTTTTGAGTCTGTATGGCAGTGACACTGAAGATGAGGAACAACATGAACCTCAAAATATTATGATCAGGGTGCTACATCATGCTACATGCTATGTTGACCAACTTGGTGGGGCCTTTTCTCCCTTTCACAGACACGATTGATGGCTCTGACTTATCACTACATTTGTAGCTAAAATTGCACACCTGTCTTGTCCATTATGGCAGCTTGCAAGCCAGTGACAAATGAAGTGAGACAGGATTACAGGCAGTCTAGTGCACATAAACACAGATACACGCATGACAGGACGAGGGGTGACTGAAGAATCAAGTTTACACTTCCAGTAAGGATTTCTGAGTGATGACAAGATATAAGTTCTGATAGGATAGGACAGAGCTGTGAGTTAAGGAATTGCATGATATAATTTCTCCTATCCTTGAAACTTAAGATAGGACCAGTTGTTAGGATTTTTTTGGAATTATTCTTTAACCCCCAAAAAAAGATAATACAACATTCATTCTCAGCTAACCTGCTATCCCGGATAAATAACTATGACTATCCTCGTTGTTATAAATGCCAAAGAAGTGTTTCCATGTGGTTGAATTGTAAGTTCCCCTCTAACACTTGGTAGCTGACATGCAGATAGATATTATGTACACTTCTGTCAGTCCTCAAAGGAAATCGCTTGAAGCATGGAGAAGGTTAAGTGTTAATGTGGCAATGGTTTGAGGCAATGTCTGCTGACAGCTGTGATGAATTGTTTCCATTGTACTCGTGTTTCTTTACGCTCACAGTGTTTTCTGTATCATCCCACATGATAATCCCCATCTATACGTAACCACAGTCCATCTGTAATGTCTCAAAAATGCTAGTATATTATATTTTTTATTTAAGCTGCTCTTTATTGGCTACAGTATGGTTGTAATTTTCTACTTTTGAGGAACAGTACATGCCACTTTTTTCAGTCCTCAGTTACTTTATACATACATTTTCCAGCTTTATGCCACTAAATGAGCAACAGTAAAGATAAAGTCTGGAGACGGCTGCATTTTTCAAAATAGACACAAAACATAAGTTTGCATGCTACACATTCAAATGTCACACATTTTTCAACACAATACACATGAAGTGAAGTCTCATAAAAGTCCATGTGCTGTATCACTTTCCCTCTTCCATTCCTTGATTTTGTGAAACATCCATTTCCTTTCACTCTGTATAGGCTGAAGTTGTGATAATTTGTGTTTCCACTGGAGAGCACTCTTGAGTCAACATAAAAAATGTAGTTCATGAAACTGATGACCAAGTTAATCAGCTGGTCTCATTTAGTCCTCCAGTGCTTCAATACTGTCCACGGTAAGTTCAAGAGCATATCAGGGCCACAAGTTGCCCTGTTTGATGGTTGGCTGCAGTGAAAAGATTGTCTTAGACAACTAGACTTTAAGCTTCATCCACATAGAAACATCATCATTTGTTCGGTCCTGGCAGGCTGTGTATGGACAGTTGGTTCTTGCTGATGAGATGGAGAGTCTGAGGTCCCGTGTTCTTCCATTTTGTTTTTTTGTGTGAGATTATGGACAGAGTGATTGCTAACAGGAAGAAGAGACACACAAATTGAAGAAGATCAAAAGTTTGGCTCTGTATTCAATCACTGTAGAATATGTGGTGAGCAAAGAATCATTCACTTCACCAATATGTTTTGTGTGGATTAGCTCCGATTCTGTTCCAAAAAAGGTTTGGATGCTGTGTAAAATGTAAATAAAAACAGAATGCAATGAATTGCAAATCATATTTCCCTTGTATTGAACTGAATATGGTACAAAGACAAAATAATTAATACTCAAAGTGATAAACTTTGTTTTTTGTGAATATACACTCATTCTGAATTTATCAGCAACACATTTCAAAACAGGTGAGATGGTGGCAACAAAAGTCTGGGAAAGTTGTGGAACTCTCAAAAAATACCTGTTTGGAACATTTCACAGGTAAACTGCTGGTAGTATCATGATTGGGATTCAGGAGATTCAGAGTAATCTCTGCATGTAAGGGGCAAGGCCAAAAACCAACACTGAACAGCTGTGACCTTTGACCCCTCAGGTGGCACTGCATTTAAGATACACATTTGTATACAGGACACTATATGGGCTTGGGAACTTAAGACAACTGTTGTCAATAAAAAACAGTTTGTTACTGCATCTACAAATGCAATTTGAGCCATATATCAACAACATCCAGAGACACTGCAGACTTCTTTGGGCCCCGAGCTCATCTGAGATGGACTGACACAAAGTCTGCTGTGGTCTGACAAGTCCACATTTCAAGTTGTTTTTTGAAATCATTGACGTTGTGACTCCAGGACTATAGAGGAAAAGGACCATCATAATTGTTACCAACACCAACTTCAAAAGCCAGCATGTGTGATGGTATGGGGGTGTGTTAGTGCCCATGGCATTATGGGTAGCTGCCACACCTATGAAGGAGCAACACATGCTGCCACCCAGGCGTCTTTTTCAGAGCTGCCCCTGCTTGTTTCAGCAAGACATTGCCAGGACACGTCCTGCATGTGTTACAACATCGTGGCTACATAGAAAGAGAGTTCAAGTACCAGACTGGCCTTCCTGCAGTCCAGAAAGCAAAGTACAACAACTGAGACCCCAGACTGTTGGTCACTTGAAGTCATGTGTCAAGCAAGCATGAGAAAGATTTTTTCTTTCAAAACTTAAGCAATTACTGTCCTCAGTTCCCAAACACTTTTAATAATGAGTGTTATTAAAAGACAAGAGAATGTACCACAGTGGTAAACAAACCCCTGAGCCAGCTTTCTTTGAGCATGTTGCAGGCATCAAATTCAGAATGAGTGAATAAAAAAAAAACAATCAAGTTAGAACATTAGATATCGTGTCTTTGCAATGTATTCAATTGAATATGGGTCTAGAAGTTTTTGCAAATCATTGCATTCTGTTTTTCTTTTTATTTATGATTTACACAACATCCTAACTAGTTGGAAGTAGGAATTGGAGTTGTACAATACAGGACTGCATATTGTATCACTCATAAAATGTTGTAATGACACTTTTTTCATTGATTTCCATTAATGTTCAGCTCAAAGGCTTTCTGACTCTTAAAAACAAAACAAATAAAAAAGGAAAATTAACAGTTAAATAGTTTTGTCAGTAAATGCACTGGGAAGTGAAACATTGAAACAAATAATTCATAAAAAGTTTAAATTAACAAAAAATAAGAATAACAAATTCTCCTGGTTACAATTAAGCCCCCTTGACCTTTAGAAAAGATTATCCACTAACTGCAGTATGAGCTCTAGAGAAATGCTTCCACAATTCAAGACAAAGGTTTTAAGCTGTAATGTTAATATAATGAGTGTTTTTTCACCTTTAAAAAAAAAAAAAACACTGGAATGTTTTTTGTTTCCTCAGAGCCTGTTGGAGAACTGATCAACAGCACTTTGGCAATAAGAGAGAGGAAAGAAACATGTTCACTGAAGAGGTAAATTAGATTGTACTGATGTGCATTGCATAATAATAGCATAGTTTGAATAACGTTATTTCTTTGCACAAACAAGTAACTACAGCAGGGGTTGGCACCAGGGTGGAGTAATGTTAGACAAAAATGTCTGGAGGAAAGGTGAGAATTAGTTTATTAATTTAGACTATAAAGGAGGCAGATTTACCTAGTGAAAGCAAGCCACATGGGTAACCACTCAGAACATGGATGATGTCATTATTCTATAGCCTGACACTGTGCAAATAATATTTACTTAATAATAGGTGAAAACAAAACAAACAAACAAAAAAAAATGTTTCCAAGAAAAAACACAAACATGCATGTGGGCAGAGCAAACCACTTAGACAATGCTGTTCACAATGTGCAAACAAAGAAATGAGAGCAGGATGTGAAACTGGATAATGTGTCTCCTTTGCACTGAAAGCAGATTTCTTGGCCTAGTAAGCATATTGCCATATGGCCTGATTCACCGCGGACGACACTGCTAGGATCTGTGTGTCACAGTTCATTTGTTCTGGGCCTGACACGGTCTGCGGGGCCTATAGGGATATCATGTATGTCTACTTACATGGCGTATTATGGGTGCTTCTATGGTGGCACCGAATGCTTCCAAATAGAGGGGCTGTAAATCTCTGTCTGTCTTTTTGTCTGTTTCTTTGTTGTCTTCTTGGACTGATGGATTCTGGTTCTTGGTTGCAACCACAACATGATGAACAAAACATCCTCCTCACCAGCACAGGCTCAGCACGACCTAAATAAGAATGAAAGATGCAAATATGACACATTTGTATGTTTGTGTAACTTGTAAGACAGAAAAAATACACGGTGCAGTGCAACATACCGAGAGTGGGGTGTCACATACAGCCAGTATAATGCACTGATCGAGGCCTTGTCTTCAGTTTTTTATGGCACAGTATTTGTCTTAGTCAGTGTGAATGTTAGCAATTTCACCCCAATTTGGATGTGTAGTATTTCTGTTTTTAAAGTAGTTATATTTGATCCATCAAGAACATTACGGACATGAACTTCTCTAGCTCATGTCAGGTCATGACATTTTGTGTTCATGTTCATGTAGATAAGAGCTGAATAATAATTCACCTTTCATTGCCATTGACATCGGTGGCAGCAGTGCCATTGCTAAATTGGATAGTTGCTGCAGCAGTCCTGCTGTTCATTTCTTGAAGCATGAAGTTTTGATCTGTTTGACCTGCTCTGCAGGTGGAAGGGGTGTGACCACACAGCAGTGTTACCTCTGTAAGCTCGTCTCTGACTGGGAGGGGGAGAAGGAAAAGAAGAATAAAAACAGTTGAATTGAGTCCTGCACTGGGTTGTGGGTGGGCAGCAGGTGAGAACAATAATATAACACATACAATAAAAAATATGTTTTTTTTCTTGGCTAAATCAGAAGTGAAAATGTCTAATGCCAAAAGCCTGATCTGCCAGCAGGATTTTTTTTATTGTGCAAGCACAACCTTCATCACTATTTTATCTGACAGTGATGTAGGCCGACAGATAGCTAAAATGGATGACATAAAAGCAAAAGCTAGTGGAACACGCCAAATTGTGAATAATATTGTGGAAGAAAATTTGCTGTGATCAGAGACTGTGAGAATAATGCTGCAAGTTGCTTTGCTGCTGCTTTGCCAGAAAGTATTAGCTTCTGAGTGCTGCAAATGATGGCAGAATATGTGTATGTGTGACCATGTAATCACAGGTGCAGGTTGGGTCTTGGGACAAACATGAACACTTTTGGTTGGGTCCAGATTTAGAGATGCGGGTGTAGGTTGGTGCTGGTTTGAAAACCTGCACCCATGTTGTAGACACTGGTGATAAGAACATAATGGATTTACACTGGTTGCAAAATTTTGATGGTCATATAAATTTCCTGTCTTAAATGAAACTGATTCTGAAACTTGAGAGCATGAAACTGTACAGATTTACCTTTTTCTACAGCTTTACCTGCTGTTACAACTGGAGATGGCTGACGGCTTCTCCACCCACTGTAGGTAGGACATCGACATCTCAGTAGATGGGTGTAGGCTGACCTGAAGTCCCTGTTGAGGGCTCCATAGAGGATAGGGTTGAGGGCTGAATTGGCGTAACCCAGCCACAGCACAATGGGAAATGCGGATACTTTGCTCGGGTCTGGATGCTCCTTCAGGCCCAACACTGTGAACAGGATGAAATATGGCAGCCAGCAAACCACAAAAGCCCCGATCACTGCTGCCAGCGTCACTGTGGCTTTGTGCTCCCGCAGAGCCACTGCTGTAACACTGGAAACCACAGTGGTACTGACCGAAGGATTGTCCCTGCAGTTGTAATTAGTGATACAGGTGGGCCGGGCACTGATGATGCGTTTGGCCTGTGCCCGTGCAATACGAAGTATTCTGAGGTAGGTCCAGCACATAGCTATCAGAGGCAGATAGAAAGTGAGAAGAGAGTCAGTCAACACATAGGGTCTGTTCAGCTCAAAACGACACGTCCTCTCTGGAGCCCAAGGCCCTTGGTTCTGCACCGTCCCATTAACGGTGTTCCACCCCATTTGGATGGGCAAGAAAGACACAGCTACAGACACTGTCCAAACACTAACCATGGCCACAACAACTCTCCATGGCAACACAAGTGAGGCATATCTCAGAGGCATGGTCACTGCCAGGTAACGGTCCACACTGATGGCCAGGAGGGTGAGGATGGAGGCGGTGCACAGCATGACATCCATGGAGATGTAGAAGTTGCAGAAGACCGGGCCGAGCGGCCACTCCTCATTGAGCTGGAGGAGGGCGGAGAAGGGGAGGACCAAGAGGCCGAGAAGCAAGTCTGTGACAGCCAGTGACACGATGAAGCAGTTGGTGAGACAGCGGAGGCGTCGAGAGGCGCAGACAGCCAGGCACACCAGCACATTACCACCGACAGTCAGGAGGATGAGGAGGGACAGGATTACACCCAGCAACACGTTTGACGACATTATTGCTGGTGCTTCACTGGAGACAATCTAATGACATCATTGCTGGAGCTTTATGTGAACCATTGTTACAAATTCTTCCAGCTTTAAACAAGATGAGAGGTCCCTCTTTACAAAGAATAAATAATTAGATGACTTACAGAAGTCTCAATGTTATTAGATATGTTCACGCAGAGTGTCTGGGTGCTCAGATTTATGAAGTGTATACATTCTGATCTCAGTGTCTTCATGGTCAAATAGGACTTGAGATCTTCGCCATGTGTGATTCCTGAATCTCCTTCTCTCTTGCAATATTCCCTCCCTTTTAGCAGCTAATTTGCTTGACCATTGTCTGATCTTACTCAGCCTGAACCCTGCTAACCATAGCTTTCAACTCTGCTGTGACTTGACTGCACTAACATTTCCATTCACAACAGTACTTATCCAAAAAGTTTTGGAAGATGTTGGTTGAACATTTGTCACTTGACAAACACCTCTGCTGAAAATTGCAAATCAGCACCGTGCTTGGCTGTTGAAATGTCTGTGTTGTCTGTTAAGCAGCTTTCTGTCTCAGTGGCTGGCATGTAGTGGTCCATGCCATCGCCTCGGCTTCAACACCATCTTTAATGGCTGTGGTGACACCTAGTGGACAGAGAGGAGAAACACAGTAAATACTCAGTTTGGTATATCCTCCAGTTTCAGGTATTGCACAGCATGTTTACAGCATTACCTTAGTTTTGGTCTGGTTGTAACTGTAATTATATATAACATATTAAACACTGAATTATGTTCACATTGCTTTTCTTTGACAACATTTTGGGATGCAGTATTTTATCAGTGCATGTGTTTGTGTGCACAGGCAACTCAGTATGTCTTGGGCATACTTGAGCTGAACCTTTTTTTCCATCTATGGATAAATAAATCACAATATGAAGGAATATGGTTATGTATCCAAAATATTGTTAGATGGACAGAGTCACACACTATCATGGACTGGAGAATAAAAATAAATAAACTAAAACAGAACTAAAGTCATAAAGACATATTGTAGTAATTTGGCAGCAGGTTATAGTAGCTGATAAAAATTATAAATTAGTATCCCTGACAGAATGACTTACAGTTTGTTGAAAAAAATGTGCCTTTGGTACAAATAAACTCTGAGGACCTATGTGAAAACACTGTTTTTATTCTCTGATAAGTTTGTAATGAAGTATGTGGTGACATTAAAAGATTGAGACGGCAGCCACTGTGACTACGTGTGCAAGCGCGACAAAAGACTTTTGTATCTTCCACTTACATTAACCGTCACAGCTAAATCCCTCAAACTAACCGATATGCTTATTTTAACCTAAACTTATTACAAACATTGACCTCAAAGTGACAGCTCACCCTAAAACCAAAAAAATATATATGTTTCCCCTGGCCTGAAGTGCTGTTTATCCATCTAGATCTTTTGGGTGTGAGTTGCAGGATTTTGGAGATATTGGCTGTAGAGGTGTCTGCTTCTCTCCAGCATACTGGGACTAAATGACACTTGGGTTGTGGTGCTCAAAACATTTGAAAATTTCCAGAAATCATGCCCTACTATCACAGACCTTGTTGTGTGTAGTTTCATGTATCAACTAGGTTCTAAAGTAGTTCCTACTTTAGAACCTAGTTGCAGAAAGTAGTTCCTAAGTGAAACCATTAAACTGCTCACAACAAGGGCTGTGGATTATTTTGAGCAACTGGGTTGTGATTTCTCAAAAGAGATATCGTCATTGACATTTTCAAATCTTTACTCGTGGTGCTTGGAACACTACAAGCTGAGTGCCATTTAGTCCCATTATACAGAAGATATCTCCAAAACCCTGCGACTCTCACCAAAAAAAAAAATCTAGTTGGATAAATAGCACTCCAGGTAAGAGGAAAATATGTATTTTTGATTGTGGGGGTGAACTGTCCCTTTAAAACCAAGTCTGAACTTTCAAACAATCCTTTGAAGTAGTGACGACTGTCCAAAACGTCCCTACAATCTAGATATGTCCTTGTGACGACTGTTTAAAAGTGAAATTGGTCCTCACAGTGATATAACTACAAGCACACAGACTCTCTCTCTCTCCACACACACACACACACACACACACACACACACACACACACACACACACACACACACACACATATATATACACACACATGTATATGCATAGGATTGCTGAGTTGTAAAACTAAAATTCTATATAGTTGTGCGTCTGAATCTAAATTTACAGTCTCAAGCTTTCCATGCATGATTTATGATGGTCAAAAATGTAGTCTGTAAATAATGTGACTGGATTAATCATAATTAATCCAGTCACATTATCTATCAACACAAGGACAATGTTATTTATAAAGTCAGTTCAGTTTTCCTGATTAAGCATGCAAAAGTAAATCTCCAATTTTAGACAGTCAGCTAATGGGAATTCCAATCTATCTATAATAAAACCATAAAGCACGGCAGATGATCATGCTTGTTGTGGGCACAGTATTTGTTCAGCTAAGTACAAGATGTGTAACTGTGTAAACAGCCAGCATGGCTGACTGTCTCTGAGCAATCTGCTGCAGCTGAGATGACCGTAAGACTTATTTTGGTTTCAATATTGTAACATTACATTAGTAGTTCTCAAACTTGTGCCCTCTGACAAGCACAAAACATTTTTGGTAGGAAAAAAAAAGCTTATATATAAAGAGGCACAAGACAGCGCTGAGCCATCAGTGTCAGCTTATTGAGGTAAAGCCCATTAAAACATATTCTTCCTGATACTGATAGTATTATGTTGGGCCTGTTTTTGCCTTTTTCACATCTTTCTCTGTGTTTTCAACTGTATTACTGCTCCGACCACAAATCCATTTTCTTGATTTTCTTCTGACATTCAGTATAAAAACTGGCTTCTCGCTCACAGCGAATGCGATTGTGTTTGTTGCTTTCTTCTTCACTGAGATTTTGCAGCAGTTGACAGTTCTCAGCAGTTAATGATCGCGTTGAAAATAGGAATAATGAATATAAAAATGTTTTAATCAAACTTACTACATTTTCATTAAACTTATTATGGCATAATTACTTTACTAGGATTTATGCATGACTGATATTTTTAAAATGAATAGTTAAAGAAATCTCACATGCTCCCTGCTGCTAATGTGCCTCCTTTTGAAAAACACATTACATTATTCTTACAATGTTTTGATGCAATTATGTGTCAGTGCCTTAGAGTAATACACTGTTTGATTCCTTTAGGTTTGAAATGGAAATCTTGAGTCAGATTTCAGATGGTTTGGTCTGACTGATGAGAGCTATTGAACAGATGAATTGAGTGTAATAAATGCATTTACCAATTAATAGCCATAAATAATAATCCAATTCTGCTACAAACGTTTTGATATTGTTAGATCTGTGTTTTTTTTTTTACATAGCCCATGTTGAGAGAGTTGCACAGCATTATTTGTTCTCTGTGAACTCATTCATTAGTGGCTGTGTGTGGGCACGAGTTTTGAATGTGTGCTTGGTGGAATGAGGGTAACTGCTTGATAAGTGAGGATGTGAGTGTGTGTGTGGAGCGCATGTATTTGCGTCAGTGGGTGGTGGGTAATGTTTGCTCGTCTATTTTCTAACACTGTAATGGGTATTGGGACATTTGCCAGACTTGGTCCGCAGCCACTCACTTATCACCTCAAAGAGAGAAAGTGAGAGAGAGAGTGGGACACACTGGCTTCGCAAGAAGACGAGGAGAAAGAGCATTAGACTATATAATTAAAAGAAGACAGAAAGAAAGGTTTTAATTAAATCTGGGCCTACAGAAACCAGAACACCATCTCTAATCTTTGAACTCTTTTAATCTTCACTTCTTTGTTCCATGGACACATTTCTGTCACCGACTCGCTGCTTTGAACTTCATCCAGAGCAAACACTGATAACACATGCAGCCACTAACATATGAAGTGCAGCTCTCAAATGCACATGACATCTCGGCCTTTATATCTGACAGAACCACAGACTGACTCACTGAGACCACACATTTCAACTCTTTTTCATCATCAAGATCTGTCTCACACACACAAATACACACATGCACACACGCGCACGCACGCACACACACACACACACTTGCTCAAACAAACAGTTGGAATGAGTTTTGGCTTGGATCCAACACGGGCCTGTGAGGAATGTCTGCATGTGGACATGAATTACGGTCACTACTAAAAGTTTATCAATAACCTTGTCTCAACCCGGGGACGTAATATATATGAGGGTGTGTATGTGTGTGTTCGCACAGGCATGCTTGTTATCTGGCCGAATGCATTAGTTCCTTTTCCCATGTTACAGTGCATGTGTGTGTGAGAGCACAACCATATTAGTTTCCTGTGTTTATTTTTGCATAAATATTTGTGTTTTAATAAAACCATAAATCCTGCCCTCTCACTTGTCAAAAACCACGAGTAAGCACAAGACTTTCTTAGTACAAGATGCAAGTGACTTACATGCATTTTAACTTTATCAATGCCAAGTCGGGCAGTTTGGTTTTCTTTGTTGGTTTTTATTTTTATTTTTATTTCATTTTTAATTTTAGTTTTCAATTCAATTTAGTTTCACTTTCCTGAGTGTCCATTTCAGTTTAGTTTTTATTGTTTAAAATCTTTAGTTTTAGTTTATTTTTTAATAGTTTCGTTATTAGTGTTATTTGTTATTATTTTTATAATTATTTCTTTTCATTATAATATGGGCGTATTTGTCAGGGATGAGATTTAAAAAGTCCAGACTGGGCATTACAGTACATTATAACACAATACAAACACAATATTTGTGAAGCCGACGTCCCAGTCTCAATAAACATATAAATCAATGCCCCATTATGCTGTGTTGACAAATTTGACCAATTTAAGATGTGTTAAGATAAGATAAACTTTATTGATCCCACACTGGGGAAAATCACATGTCACAGCAGCTCAAGCAGACAGAAAGGAGAGAGAATGGCAATAGGATACGATGACAAAAACCCTGATTATGTACTGTGCAGAGTTTAAAAACACATGATCAGCATATTAGCAGACCTCCCAGCATGAACTGTTTGAGAGTTAAAACTCTCCTGAGACCCTTGTTTTTTATAGTTTGAAGAAAACATATTTGATGTCAGCACATTGTGTGTTTCTAATACAAGATAAGTGATGGTTGTTGTTTGTTCTTTATGCGAAAACACTGAAACCACATACAACTGAATTAATATCAAGTTTATTTGACTTGAAAAGTTTGTTTTGAATCGTTGCAAGATTACCTCAACTTGTCTTTTCAAATTCAGTCCAGCTTAAACTTTTAAGGCAGCCTGGACTCCAACTAGTTAAAACAAGTTTTTTTTTTTTTTTTACAGTGTTAAGTCTAGTTTTTATTATAATTTAGTCAACAAAATGTTTTTTTTTGCCCCTAGTTTTAATTTTTAGTTTAGTTTGGGTTAGCTATAATAATACTGGTCTGTACTGACTACACTTACAGTAGAACATAACAGTCAAACTCATTCACATTAATGTTGAAGTATCATATCCTCTTATAGTAAATAAATCATCACTCATTCAGACAGTGTTCTACTTTATTACTCACCATATGTTTTCTGTCACAAACTTCTCATTAATTGTCCCTAATGGAAAGCAATGGTGAGTGCTACCACATCTGTATATATTATCACAGACACACACGTACTGTAGGCGTGCATGCACAAACTAACGCACAACCCAAAACATATGTCTCAGTAATGGATTTTGAGAACTGTAATGGATCGTAATGGCTGCTGAGTGCTGTGTTTTTCACAGGATGTAAATAAAGGCTGTTCTACTTTTGGAGGTTTTTTCCGCAGCAGAATGCTGTTTCATGTTTTCAAGAGACAACAAAGGGTTGCATGGGTTTGTGGTTTTGAGGTAGAGTGCTTGAAAGGTTCACCCCAGATCAGCACAGGTCTGTCTGTGCGTAATTGAGGTGACACCCAACGATTGGTTGACATAACAAAGTGATTAACTTTTAGGAGGGCCTCGAACTCTTCCTGCTATCTTCCAGAGCAGGAAAGATGCAAACGAATTGGAAAGACTTCATTCTACCCCATCTAGACCTTCCATTACCCAGTGAGTGGTCTGGTGAAAAGAGCCCAATCTGGATATTGAGATGAAAGGCAGGCTGAAAAGAAGTTGGAACAGTGGCTCTGAACCAGACATGGTCTGAACTCAGAGATGAGTAATGAGGTTATTTACCTCTCAGCTGGGACTCACTGTCTGATTTGTAAGATTCTCCAAATACCAAGTGTTCATTCTGCCAGACGTGTCCTTTTACAAATACACAGATAAGGAATATCTGCTCTTTTTCAGCCCAATTAGCAACCAAAGTAATCACACATATTCAATTTAGAAAAACCCAAAATCCAGAGAGCGTATCCCAGAAAATTGAAAAGGTAGCACATCTTGACGTCTTAAAGTCAAAGAGGACAAAATACTCACATCACATCACAATAAACACTTACGAGTTTCGACATAAAGCCTTCATCAGAGTGCTTGCAGTGCTATGTCGGTTCATCTTGGTAATATAAGTACACAAGGGCAGAGAAAGCACACAGCTGTGGATTGGACCCAATTATTTAGGAACCAATGATTTTTCTTCACAAAACTAAAGGAATAGTGTTTTGTGAAGCAAAGTGATTGGTTCCTAAATAACTGGGTCCAACCCCCAGCTTTGTGCTTTCTCTGCCCTTCAGTATGTTACCAGATGGAGGCTTTGTGCCCAAACACATAGGCATTTGTTTATTGTGATGTGAGCAAAATAAATAAGTGAAATGTAAATATTTTGTCTTCCTTGACTTGAAGACTTGAGGTGTGCTACCTTTGCAGTGTTATGTAATCATATATATTGTCAGAAATGCAAAGTAATGTGTTTACAGTCAGGAAATTGATTCTCCATCTCAAATCACTACAATAGTGACATGAGCTCTGGCTTATCAGCAGGGTGTGAATTTCTTTATTTTTGGGTGTTAGAGATTAGTCATAGATACAGTTTCATTCATTGATTCATCCATCCACTCACTCACTCACTCACTCACTCACTCACTCACTCACTCACTCACTCACTCACTCACTCACTCACTCACTCATTCAGTCTGCCACCTAATGATTGGTAGAAGTGATGGTAGTGTCCTGAGACGACACACTGAACCGAGTCACTTGCCTCCTCTCTGCAATGCTGCTGAAATGTGCTTTGAGTGAGCAATATTACACAGCAGAGCTGTGGATTTGAGTCACATGACTTGGACTTGAGTCACAAATTAGATGACTTTAGACTTGACAAAATCAAAAAACGATATGCACCTTAACTTGGACTTTAACACCAGTGACTTGTGACTTCACTTGGATTTGATAGCTTCCCCCCAAGCCCAAAGATGAAGAAATTTATTGGTTAAAAAGAGTGCCAACAATCAATTTCTTTTCCTTAATTTCTTGATTCAACTAAATACAACAAGACAAAACAGAAACATATACAATTAACTCTCTTGTGGTCCTGGATTATAGTATTATATGCTAGGGATTGCCATACTTGCTGACCTTAAGACCTGAAAAATAGGGAAGATTTTGAAACCAACCCAAGGGATCTGGGGGTCCTACCCCCAAAATCAAAATTTTTTTATAGACTATTTCATGCATTCTGGTAACTTTTAAAGAATGAAAATAACAAAATTAATACACAGATATTTGCCGGCAGATGACCTATAACTGACACTGGAAAAATATAATGGGACCACAGCATTTAGTTACAGCTAATCCAATTTTAAATTTGATTACAGTAACACAGAAAATGAATTCTAAAGTTATGTCAGTTGAGCTCGTCTTAGAAAAAATGTGCCCCTTTCTTTTAAAAGTTTCTGTAAGAAATGGGAATTCATCTTTCCAGGACGTCTGAAATCTGCTTGAGTATTTCTCAGTCACTGAGAAGGACAAGGCCTGTGCATGGATGTATTAAGGAGAACTGTACAGCGGGTGTGAGCAGCTCTCTTCCATGTCACAAAATGACATCTGGTTTAGCTGTATTATTGAGTGGAAACAGTAAGATTATACACACTGAACAGTGCCAGACACAGGTTGTGATAATAAACAAGAAAAAAGTGTGTCGTAACTCTGTAGAAAAACAGGAATATTCTGACCCCACAATAACTTGCAACTTAGGAGTTGAGTGCAAAGACTTGAGATGTACTTGTAAATAGCAAAACAATGACTTAGTCCCACCTCTGCTGCATGGTAAAAGTACATGCAGTGATTCTGTGTACTTCTCAGCAATATGATGTATTTGTAGCAGTTGGCCCGCTGCAGAGTGGTCAAAATATCAGACAAATGTTAGTGTAATACTGGCAGGACTGCTGTTGATTCTATATCTATATATCTATATATCTACATTTATCTTTATAATAAAGCTGTAGATTGTTTATTCTAGATTTGCTATTCGTAAAAGAAAACCAAGGAATTTTAACTGGTACGATGTCATCAAACATTTAATTAGTGGGAACTGTAACAGTGAAAAGGCCAGCAGATGTTGAAAGCAACTTTTGTCCCTGCACACAGCGTCCATAAGAGCATCATAATGCAATCAGACATCTGAATGCTTCATTTATCCTAATATAATTCAATTGTGCACCAAATACTTGGCTCACTCACTTCCTCTGCTTTTGCAAAGTAATCTATAGCTGTCTGCATTTTTGTGAATGCGCCAACGCCTCTGTCTGTGTGTACGTGTGTGTGGCTGTGGGTGTGTGCGTGTGCACGCGTGTCTGTCTTCCTGTTTGTCTTTGTTTTGTCCTTGACTGAGAGACCCTGAGAGAGAAAGGGAAGTGGTTTGGGATGGTGGGTTGCTTGGAAACAGTTCAGGGGAAGCTGTGGAATCTTGACGAAGCGTGAAAATGAAACGCACTGAGTGACAGACGTGAACGCTGACAGGTGCACAGACAGGGGGATCACACACATAAAATATGTATAGATGCTAACAGCGTGCGCTGCTGTGGCATAGACATGTGCCAGTGTGTCATTCTTGACCTTACCACACCTCTGTTATGTCAACATCACAGCTTTTGTATGCAATGCCTTAACTTAATAAATGGCTATGTAAGTAGACGCACAGACATTTGTACAGAGCAGCACACACTTGCACAGAACCAGAATCAACACATTTCCTGTCACGTCTTACATCTACACTTCCTTGCAGCGATAGATAGGGAACTGTCTTCTGAATCTGAACTACTCGTTGCAGTTCATGGTTCACTGACCAAGTCACGACACCTAACCACATCCTCTCACTATTCTGATGCCTAATGTCAACTGATACACACGTTGCAGTTTCACTTTTATAGCTCAGTTAGGTTAACGTTATCACTGCCATAATAGTAATTTACAGCCAGTAGAGGTGGGCAATGCCAGAAAATGCGGTTTCAATCCGGGTAATACCAGACCTAGGATCACTGATATCAACACTGATATTGATGCTGTTTATTGTTAAAATCAACTAATGTACTATCATGTAAGGTAACGGAATATGTCATAGTTTACAACTATTCTGCCTCTGAATATATTACCACCAAATAATTTGCCACACATGAGGCATTTCCTTTTACTGTTCTCTGTTAACTACTTAATTATATTCATGTTTAAATGCAGGTTTTGATGGTAAATAAAAAATGCTTCAGTAACTATAAAAAAAAAGATGGACGCTGTACAAAATGAAGCCAAAATTTTCTGCAGTGCTGGCAGCTGCCAGTCTGCACTTAAGTTATCAGTGGAGCGCTGCATTTTCGAGTTCCTGCCCATTCAGCCAGCTGACTGTCAATTATGATGTAAAAACCCCTTTTTATAGTATCAAATAGCTAACTTGAGGACGTCGCTCAGTAGAGTGTCAATCACTGCCAGACAACCCCAAAAGAATATTTGGATGTAACTTCTTTATACATTATGATTAGTAATTGCAATTTAATTACATATATTTTCTGAATTACTGTAATAGATTTCAGGTTCATTTAATTTGTAATGAACTTACATGTAACTAATTACATGTAAGTTATTCATTTCTGGCACTGCTTGTGTGAAATTTTATCATTATTAGCAGATGAATTCTTGTGTTATGGCCAAAGGCGTGTTTCATGAGTTCACAGTGACCTTTGCCCACCAAATCTAAATAGTTTATCCTTGAGTGCAAAAGGAAATTGTGCCAAATTACAAGAAATTCCCTCCAAGTGTTCCTGATGTATTGTATTTATGAGAGTTTGACGGTTGTGAGGTTACAGTCACTTTTGATATTTGACCACCAAAATCTAATCAGTTCCTTCTTGAGCCCAAGTGGACACTTGTGCAAAGTTAAAAAAAAAAAAAGTCCTTCAGGGCATTCTTGAGAATTCATTCACAAAAATGGGATAATCTCCCATACTACTGGACTAGACATCAAAGAAAACACATCATCCCATTGCAATGAGGCAATAGGATGATGATGTAGTATGGGAGATTAGCTGCAGACAAGCAATTAATTAAGGTCAACAAGGTGTGTCGGTCACTCACACACGGATGCAGACATGCAAATGATCACATGATCCCCTTCAGGCTCAGAGGGCAGAGTTTATGACGAGCCACCAGGGGGCGGTTGAGATGTTTTGGTCTCACTTTTGGTTAGCTGTCATGTTTTCATTCTTTATATGTGATGTGATGCCAATATTGAAGCACAAGTCTTCCTTTGTACATGTGTTCATCTTATATGTGATGGATCCATGTATCTGGCATCAATCCCATTGATGCTAGTATCAATACTCAAATCAAGACTTTGATACTACTGTAACAGTAGTATCAATACTTCAACCCGCCCACCCGTAATGGCCATTTCTTATTGTAAATCTCTCATGACAGAAAGTACCTCTCCAGGTAAAATCTTTTTCAGCGGCTTCAGTGAAGGTGCTTTTCTTATTTAGCAGTACACAGGATGGCCAGCATTGGCAGTGACAGCCCGAATCTCTGAACATATAGACTCATAACATAAAGACCACCAGCTGTGGAAACTCAACCTTTATCAACATAAAAGCCAAGGAAGTGAGCTACAGTATATATCTGTATTGATCGATCTATTTGTGTATCTATTGATGTGTTGCTATGGAAATCCAAACCGTGTTTCTTTTAGAATATGAAAGGTGACGTTAAAGTACAGAACTTCAAAGTATGACAGAAACATACCAGGTAAAAGATAAATTAGTTCTTTCATTCTATTACTTGCACAGACAGAATAATCTCACTTCCTCATTTTCCGGACTGATTAAATGACCCCGTTGTGTATTTGTCATTGTGCAGAGTTCACATGCTCACACCAGGCTCAGTTAAACTCAACCACTATGAATATGAATTTAAATTTGAAAAAAATTGTTCCCCTGACAACTGAGCTGACAAACACTGAAAGCAGGAACTTCTGATGCTGTGCGCCTGTTCATGACAGAGGTTGTGTGACACTAAACACACACGTACTACCTCTCTATCTATCTATCTAACATCTTTTGACTTTCCTTTCCTTGCTTTTGCATGAAAATGTTTAAAATTGTGACTCTAAAATACAGAAATGCGACAAAATCTGATATGGGTAAGTAATAAAAGTGAATTAAACTACATTTTCCTTCATTGTGCTGCTAATTAAACAAAGGGTTTAGCAATTATTTGACAAACATTAAAGGATTGTAAATAGTCTTGTTTGGCTGCAGCAAATCGTTACTGACTTACAGCAAATATTTAAGAGTTAAACTTCATTATGCTGTCATGCCACAAACACAGCTGTATGGATAATGTTTCCATACACAACTCATTCAAATTTATTCACATATCCATTGTAATTTAGAAAATATAAAAGTAGGAATTTATTAACTCACCTCAGTGCTGCTTTTCCTTTTCTGCCCCCGCTACTCTGCGCTGCTCCCTGAGAGAACTACAGTCTCGCTCATGAAGTAAGTGTGTGTGTGTGTGTGTGTGTGTGTGTGTGTGTGTGCGCGCGTAATGAGTGTGTAAGTGTCTGTGGGAAAGCGAGGAGAGAGAGTAAGCCAGTGAGCAGTGGCTCTCACACAGCTCTCACTCTCTCTTTTTGTTTCTTTCACTCTCTCTGTGTTGCCTCCTATTATTCTTCTCTATCTCTTTAGGGTAATTTGCTTTAGAAATTATTTTAATAGTTCTTCTATTCTCTTATCGTGCCTCCTAACTTGCATGTGCCAGCTGCTGCGATAATGCAGGTTGTCCTCAACAAACCGTTGCCTTTGGAGACTGCGCTGTATTACCTGAATAATCCAAGCAACCTGTTGCATTCAGCCCTAATGGAATTGCTGGCAAATAAGTCCAGTTTGTAGTGGAGAGAGGAACACAGGAAGGCACGGTATTCATGCATGCGTCATTTCTTGTCTTTACTTTTTATGCCTCCGTGCCTGTGACATCTGTGGCCGGATGCATTATGTTTTCAGGTTGTCTGTAGGTCCAATTCTTGTGAATGCAATATCTCGAGAACACCAATACGGGATCTCTTCAGATTGGCACAAAGGTCCACCTGGACTCAGGGATGAATTGATTAGCTTTTGGAGGTCAAAACTCAGGGTCACTGTGAACTCATGTCCATTCAATTCTTGTGAATGGGATATCTCAGGAACGCCTGGATGGAGTCTCTTAAAACTTGGCACAAATGTCAAAAGTGGTGAAAGGTCACTGTGGTCTGTGATGTCTGAGCCATTCTTGTGAACACAATATTTTAAGAGTGCCTTGATATAAATCCTTCAGATTCAACTGGATTAGAATTCAGTGGTTGGAAGTGCAAGCAAGTGACGACAGCATGTTTCTCAGTGGAAATTATTCACTGTAATCATGCATGTCTATATAGGATAGAAAATACACTTAATGCCTTTTATTAAATCCCTCAAAGTCTTCATTATGTACATGAGTTTGGACAGACATGTAAACTGCAACTTGAGTGGTTGGTATATAAAATTTAACAAGTTAGGGATTCTTTAGAGCTTCATGGATGGATGGCAGCTGGGTAGATCTCTGAGAACTGGCTCCAGATGGACTGGACTGATGCCAGTGACCTTATAGGTCACACAGATTTCTAAACCAATCTCTCTATTTCTGGTGCAGCCTTTTACTCTGCCTTTCTATCTATTTTTTATGTGCTTTGGTCCCTGGTGTGGGTCCTCTCCCCTTTCCAATGTCAATTCATCTTCTGGGCTTCAGGCTAACATTCATAAGTCATTATCACGTCTCTTTTCATAACTTTTGTCCATTTTTCCTTATCTGTCTCACCTCTTCCTGTCTTTGGCTCTGCCTCAGCTTCTGTGGCCTTGTTCATATCTTAGCTGGTGCTGAATTAAATTGTCCTTTGTCTCTCTTTGTGCTTTTTCTTTCTGTTAGAGACTATCCTTCGGCCTGCTGTTTCTCTTTGTTCCTTCATCTGTATATATCACTTCATCTCTTGCTGTAGCTGTCTGTTGCATTCTTCACCTTCTTTCTTTACACACACCTTTAAGCTCCACCCTTATTTCTCCTTGTGAGTCACAGCAGCAAGGTTCCAGTTTTGTTCCACTGCTCGATAACATATCTTTCTTTATCATTTCTTTCTTTTTCTGTCCTTCTCTCATTCTTTCTTCATCTTTGGTTAACTCACACACAAAAAGTGTCACCTCCCCTACATGCCCATACTTTAATATCAAGACCTAAGCCCACATCCGTGGTGTGTCAACACCTCAGCTCTGTCCCCTCTCATGTTTCCATAACAACAAGACTTCCAGAGTAACTTTTGACATTTCTGAGTTAGGATACCTGATTTACATGCAACAGCCTCATCAGTCATTTGGCTACATATGTCATGTCTTTCATATATAAGACCATATTTGGGTGTTCCTTGGCTTTGACGCCTTTGGGCCCCAGAGTTCCCATGCAAGGTAGAGTAAGGAAAGGGACCATTTATTTAAACTGGTATTGAAAAAGGCAGTTGGCATTGGTAACTCAAATTCCATTAGCATTGTAATATAATTTTTTATTATGGGACATTAAACCACAGCTCCCAGTCTGGGTCAACAGTGTGTTTAAAATATGCCATATCTTGAGATAAGATAAGATGAGGTAATACCAGGGGAATAAAAACACACAAAAAATTGAAAAATGAGTTAGAACTCTGCCACCCTCTTTTGGCCGTGTAAAGTAATGACAACATATCTGAGGAGATCAGTCATTTGTTAGTGTTAGCCGCAGGCAAACAGGCAAGACAAATTAATACAAGAAATCACTGACTGGCTGAAGAGAAAACCATCTGTCTGAATCCAGATGCTTCTTAAATTAAAACTGACAAACGGAATTTAAAGCAACAAGCTAAATAAGCTCCTAATATTAGCGTCCACAGAAGTAAATACATCTAATAAAATGATTTCTAATAGCAAAATAGCTTAAAAATATTTGCTGGAAAAAGTTGCCAAATGCAACAATCCTATACTTTTAACAAAATATATTTGAATATGCTAATTGTAATAAATGTTAAACAGTAAGCTAAACTCTTGCATTATGCTTGGCACAAGCACAACCATACTTGCTCCTAGCAGACTGCATCTAGTGGAGAGATTGCAGTTTGCAACCAACTGAATACTCCTCCCTTGGTTGAACAAATGCTTTATCATAATGAAACATATGTCCTGACAAACACAAAACTTAATATAAACTTATAACATATTTTCTTTTGAATAACACTAATACAGTAGATTTCAATACCGTGTATAAGCAAGTGTACACAGTAATAATCACCAATTTTCATAACCTCCCACAACCCTATGCCTTACCCTTCTCTTCCAAGTGTGCAGGTTTGAGGAGAACCTGCAGTGGCGGTTAAAAATGCAAAATGCCTTTTATAGAGGCAGATGTTTGGTTTGTCCATTCTGTTCCGCTTTCTGCCATATTCTTCCAAAAGATCCCACCAAATCGTACACACTGCACCTTTAATTGATCAGTAATATTTTTCAATAGATTTTCTCATCATGCCTGTGTCATCTCAACCAACAGTTCCACTAGTGTATTGTATACATGGTCTTTCTCAGTACTGAAGACGCTATAACTATTAGTAATAAGAAAAATGTCCTCTCTGTAATAGTGGTGATGACACACAGTAACAGTGATAGACATTTACAGCTTTTTGTCTTAATTTTAGTGGTAGCTAAGATTAATGCGTGGTGAAAACTAGTCTCATCAATCATCAGCATAATAAAACTCCAACACATCACCCACGCCACAGTTAAATGCTGATCAAACTGTAAATCAGCTGTTGTGCGTCTGTCAAGTTTTGACAGCTGCATTGCTTGAGAGTCAACCTGCAGAGCAGCCTGTGATATTCTAAATGCTACTTTAGCTGTCCAAAAAATAATATTGGCTGCTTAAATGCTCATGATGTGGAGGAGGAACAGTCAGTCACTGTATATTTACTGTTCTTGGGTAAACTGGAGATGCTTTACGTGCTGCCCTGATGAAGTGACATTTCAACTTAGGGAGACTTAAACTCAAGCTGCAAATATTTAAATAAAAATAGGTAAAACTGACATAACAGGGTTAGAGATTAAAATGGGCAGTTTTTTTTATAAAATAATTCTGCATTATAAGGTGCATTGTGGAGTTCTCTTCTAAACAAACAAACAAACAAACAAAAAAAGTTGTTTACATTCTGTGTTTCTTCCTTGGGCTCTAACAAACGTGTTGAATGCATTTCCTTCCTCATAAAACATTTTATTACAATTAATATGATTTTTTAAGTATTTTTAAATCCTGTATTGTTTACATCCACGCAGTCCTGCATGCCTTCCCTGTCTTTGTTGGCACATTTCTCCATTTCTTGGCACATTACTGTCACATGTGGTTCGGTGGAATAAATGTGAAACAGATGGCAGGATTGTGTATCATGTAAACAGAGATAAACAAAATGGAGACCCACTCAGAGACAAACAGCTCCATAGTGCTACCAGACGTCACAAACTCCTCAGGGAACCTTTAATCCAGGACTCTGTTGCCTTGGGACTGTCATCATAGAATCTGTATGAAGTGAAGTATGATTTTTCAATTACAACCCAGATTTCAAAAAGTTGAGATGCTGTGTAAAACTAAAACAAACAAACAAACAAACAAACAAAAAAAAAAAAAGATTGCTGTGACTTGCAAATCCTTTCAGACCTATACTGAATACCGTGCAAAGATATTTAATGTTCAAACTGATAAATTTTAATGTATTTTTGTAAATATAAACTCTTGAATTTGATGCCTGCAACACCTTCCAAAAGTTGGGACAGTGGTATGTTCACCACTGTTAAATAACCTTTTCTTTTAACAACACTCAGTAAGGGTTTGGGAACTGAGGACACTTGAATTTTGAAAGTGAATATTTTTTTCAATGCATGTTTGATGTATGACTTAAGATGCTCAACAGTCCTGGGTCTCTTCATAAAGCACCACACCTTTCCGATGGGAGACAGGCCTGGATTGCAGGCAGGCCAGTCTAGTACCTGAACTCGAATGTGTCTCGATAGCAGAATATGTTGCTCTAAAATCTGTATGCACCTTTCAGCATTAATGGGGCCTTCACAGATGTGACAGTTACCCATGAGGCCATGGGCACTTACACACCCCCATACTATCACAGATGCTGGCTTTGTACTGGTAACAATCTGGATGGTCCTTTTTCCTCTTTAGGTCAGAGGACACAACATCCATGAGTTCTAAAAACAATTTGGACAGCGCACTTTTCCACATCAGTCCATCTCAGATGAGCTTTGGCCCAGAGAGGTCGGGGCGTTTCTTGATGTTGATAAATGACTTTCGTTTTGCATGGTCTTGCATTTCTAGATGCAGACAAACTGTGTTTACCAATATATAGTAATATCCTTTATTCAATCATGTCGGATATTAATGCAGTAGCATCTGAAGGGTCAAAGGTCATTGGCATTCAGAGTTTTCAGTCCTGGTTGTTGATTCCTCCAGATCCTCTCCATCTTTTAATGACATTACGGATTGTAGATGATGAAATCCTTAAATTCCTTGTAATTGTGTGTTGAGAAATGTTCTTAAAATGTTAAACTGGACTATGGAATTTGCCCATGCAGTTTCTCACAATGATGTGACCTCACCTGTCTTGTGAAAAACTGAATTTTTCAAGGATGCCCCACTTTTTTGTTGCCCCTTTCCCAACTGTTTTGGAACATGTTGCAGGCATCAACTTCAGAAGGAGTGTACAAAAACAAATATTAGTTTCATTTTATCTTTGTACAGTGTTAAACTGGATATATTTTATTTATGTTTTGCACAGTGTCCCAACTTTGTTGCACCCTGAGTTTTAGAAATGAAGTACTTTAATGCTAAATGTTATTTTCTGATCCACAATGTAGGAAAAATACTCTGATATTCCTGAGTGTAGTTGATAATTAGTTTCAAGAGAGTGACCATTAATATTGAAAAAGGTCCTGTCTGCTATGGATGGTTGCTGCCAATTGTTATTATGTCGAGGATGTTCTCAGAATGGGATGTTGCCCTGGCAACATCATCTGAAGCAGGACAGGGACAAGGACAGTATACATTTGGTGAAGGAGAGTTTTCTTTGAAATCTCAGATGAATTTCAGCTTTTATAAAGATTTCTTGAAACAAGCAAAATCCTATCAAGGCTGAGGATTTTTTCAGTCTTATGTTTCTTGTTGTGGAGGGAGGAGAGAGGATGTGAGGACAACACAGGGATGAGTTGTGGTTATTTATAGATGAACATAACATGAAGCTTTATTACCTGTTATGGTGCTGCTTCTTCCAACTTAAAATACTTTTCACAAGCTCGAGGGATGATGAAAAAAGAGAAGAGGTGACAGTACAATGCGTGAAAGACAGTAGGTGACAGTTCAGTGACTTTGTAGTAGGGACAAAATGATTGACCGGACAGACTAACATTTGCCAGCAGCATTTTGCTGCTCACAGACTGACAGTTAAAATCTCACCTCCATCACATAAAATTTTGTTTCCTATGAGATCTTGCAAGATCATGCTCCCTCTGGTAAATAATCTTAATATAATGATATAATAAGGCCTGGCTGTAACCTGAAGCACTTTTAGAGAAAATGTAAAAGTTATTTAATAGTCCAGTTTACATCCAATTTAATTTTACATTAAAGAAAAGTCACAAAAATGATTGTGTATTCTGTCAATTATAGCTCTTAAACTGAAAATTGGAATTGGCAGGTCAGACCCATAAAAAAAAAAAAGAAATCGGACTTGCCCAAGAAAGTTGCAATCCGTGCACCTCTACTTTGTGTCGTATCTAGTAAGTATATTGTTGAGATCTGAGAATGGATCACAAATGTAACCTGCTTTCTGTCACATTTAATTACATCTACATCTGTAGACAAGTACAAGGTGCAACCGGGCTCTAAGAAGTACAAGAAGAAGTTTCACTTTTGACATTGTGGGTAATTTTGCATACCATACACCTCACTTTCTAACACTTCGGTAACAGGAGACACAACTTGTCGATGCTCTATATTCAGTTATAATACAAATAAGGCAAACCAAATGAGCAAAATGGAGACTTCACACTCTGTGCAGGCCTGTGGGCTCGGCAGGACTCCACCTTGTTGTACTCACCCACTTCCCCTTAACCGCCTGAAGGCAGGAAGAGAAGAGAGACAGAAGAGGAAGAGAGGCAAATGGGGGATGGGCTTACTGCTTTCATTTAAAGTAAAAAAAAAATACAGAAGTGAGAAGTGTAGCAGACACTGAAAAAAGACACAGAGAAATAGGAGGAGAATCAGAGAGACAAGTGGAGAGAGGAGGTAAAGGACTACATACAATCATGGCTCCTTGGGCAGCCTCGAGGCAGTACGGTGTAGGTAAGTCAGTATGTGCTCACTTGTGTGTGTCTTTGTGTGCGTGTGCATGCACATACATGTTACAGTGTCTATAGTGTCCCTCTGTTTAGGTGTGATGGTAAACTGTCCACGCTATGAATAAGAATGAGCAAAATAGATGCCCATGACTTCCTGCTTAACAGGACGTAAGCAGGTGCTAACGGCCTCACAGAACCTCAGGATGTACACATCAGATGTAATCCCTCCAAGAGAATTTAAATCCTAAAATCATATTCGCCGTCTAACTTCAGTGCAACAGAACTCATATAAGGGCTACAGGGGACTGTGTGTGAGGGATAAAATCAAACAAAACTACCATCCACCCTAAGCTGATGGAGAAACGAGTGGTGGTTAGTAGGCAATCTCCATGCATTACACATTATGCAGGGCATAAGTACAGAAGCAAGAAGATAAATGATTCCTGAACATGACAGTTTTAGGTGTGGAAAGATTGATTTTGGCACTGGGGACAAACCCTAGACTGTGAAAATGCAGCTTTTCAGTGCAAACTGTAGTTTATCTGCTATGTGGGTTGAATATTGCCGAGCTGATCAGCATGTGTTGCCGTAAGATATGAAAGGCAGACAGAGACTTAGCAAGAATACTGATTTCTGACTTCTAATACAGATTTTAATAGCAGAGGTTCACTAGCCTGTCACAGACAATGCATTGATTTATCAGTTACTCGGAATAAGTGACGCATACGAATAGTTTGCATTATAAAAAGTGAGTGAAGACATTTTAAAATTTACATCCCAATACTTCTACAGCTTATAGTTAAACTATATCACTATCAATTTACATTGATAATGAGAATGAATTCATAAAACCCATTCTGAATAAATTACTAGTATGATTAACTATTAATTCTTGTTTATCTACTGTATTTCAAGTGAATGTCTTCCTGGTCTGGGTAAGACTACAACACAGGAAGTGGAGGAAGAAGGGAGGAAGTTATACCGTTAAATACTGCGCAAAGAGTTGATACACATATGTTTTTTCACTTTTTAAAGCATTCATATGTCTAAATTTAAATCGAAAACGTGTGCTACGCTTTAAAAGGTCAGAAGTAATACCTTATTTAGTGGTCATTTTATTGCTGTGTAATTGCTGCAAACACCTGTTGCTACCACTACAGTGAGCCAAATCTAAGGCTGCAACTGTTTGTCATAATCATTCTCATTATACTTACAGTTTCCCCAGAACCTGAGTAGACTTATTTGATGGTTACGGATATATGCAGCTCACTATCGGACATAGAAAAGCAGTAAATCCTTGCAATTGATTGAGGCTTTTCAGAAGGATTTTCTTTCTATCAACTAGCTTAACCGATGGATCTAATCATTTTTCGACTGTAAAATGTTACATAAGCAAGTTGACCTGCCAACAGTCTATCATGTCACCCATGAGGAGGTGAAATATGGGCTTTGTGGAATGTAGGCAGGAATAAACTTTCAGCTTTGTTGGTGCTGTTGTTGTCGTTGGTTGCCCCTGTTTGACAGGTGTTCCACACTGCCTCTCTGCATGCATCTATTTTCCACTTCTTTCACCTTAGTTTGTAAATTGTTTTCTTCCGCTGATGTACTTGTCATAAAGTGTATCTCCATAGGCATCAAATCCAAAACTTAGTGTGTATTTCGGGGGAAAAAACCCCAAAATTTATCCAACTGAATATTAATTATCTTGTACTGCATTCAACTGAATGTAGGTCGAAAAAGGAATATGCAATTTGTTGCATTCTGTTTTTATTCATTTTTTACACACCAACTTTGTTTGAAATCAGGGTTTTAAGTGACAAAAATATCTAGACATGTATAGATATATATATAGCATTGTATCAGCGGTGCTGTGCACAGTTGCAGTGTTACACTTTACGCATTGTAATAAACAGATCTTACAGTTTTATACAAGTGAAAATAAAAGCACCGATGACTTGGGCAAAGACAAATGACTTAGGGCTGCATGTTTACACGAGAGAGAGAAACAATACAGTTTTGTCAGGACAGTCACTCAACTCCATGTTAAAATAAGGATTATTATGAGACATCAGATTCAGCAATCGTATCACAGTCATTGTGGTCAGAACCCCGCTGGCAGAGATGCATCTCACAAGCTACTGTATACAGGCTAGCTATGGACTTTTTTTCATCATACTTTCATTGCTACATTTCTCAGTGTCACTTTTTCTTTTTTAGTTAAGTGGAATTTTGTTGGCAAAGGAGAGAAGCAGCTTTCTCTTGAGGTTGGAGATACGGTCCACATCCAGGAAGTCTGTGATGGTAAGAATATCTAAAAACATGAAAATGTTATAAATAATTTAACATAATTTCTTTTGTGTGGTGCTCCTAAATAATCTTTTTTATGCTGTTTTTAACATGTTTGAGTGCATCATGTGTTTTTTTTTTGTGTGTGTGTTACATTTGTCCATCTTTTATGGGCTGTAGCAGGGGCAGGGTTTTAAAGCTAGAGTGAAGATACTGATAGCAGATGATAGTATATGATGTAAGGCATCCATTGGTACCAACCATGTCATGCCACCTTGTTAGAAAGGGGGCTAAATAAAGCTCCATAGATAGGCTAAATGTGGTTTTATGCAAAAAACATGCAGCTGTTTTCATGCTGTCTATTGCTGCCTATTCTAAAAACACTAATACTGATACTAATAAATTTATCACTTCACATTTGTTATGTTGTGCTTATGAATAACCTTGCTATGCCGTTTTTTAAAATGTTTGTCAGTGAAAAAGTTTAAGAACTGCTAATATTTTGCATCTGATCATGCATGTGGCATTTCGTAAAAGAAAGTAACATTTATCCATTTTATAAATCAGCTGTCAAACAAAATAAAAGTATCTAAATGACAAATTCTATAAATTAGTTGCTACTTACTACAAGATTTGACACAAATTATACTATGTTGTTTTTATATACAATATTTTTTCTGGGGTATTTCACAGAATATATTACATTATATATATAATCTCAAAATATCGAGAAGTGATATATGATAAATAATTTTATTACACAGGAGTACACAAGTATTTGGTTGTTGTTATACCAGCTTAAGATTGTATGCATCCCAGTTGTCCCACGTACAGTAGAGATTTCAGAATGGTGTGATGGCAATAAGATGACAGTCAGTTTGTCTTTCAGGATGGTACAGAGGCTACTTGGCAAGGAACAAAGCACAACAGGTAATAACTCATACATGCATAATCTGTTTTTTACACCAGACTGTGCATCACAGTCATTTTAACAGGAAGGTGATAATTGCACATAATGCATGATGTTCAACCAGTTTTATTCATTTCTAGGTTTGTGGAATGGAAAAGTGAGAGATGTAGATTTTTGTTTAAATTCACCTTTGCACATATATTCCTCTCCAGGGAGTTTTCCCTGCCAGTTTTGTCCATCTTAAAGAGGTCATCATTGAAAAACGAGGGTGAGTTGAATTAAAATGTATTCTTCTGTCTCCAGAAGTTATGTTTGGAAAAAAAGGTTACGTTTTCATTTATGTGTGTGTGACTACAGAGATGAGGAGATCGTGATATCTGCAGAGATGCCCCTGGTGAAGGAGGTGACCACCACGCTGAGGGAGTGGGGAAGCATATGGAAGCAGCTCTTTGTGGTAAAAAACAAAAGGGAAAAAATAAGGGCACATACACTTTTTGTTTACATGAATATGCGTGTGAGTGTAACTCCATATATCTACTTGTCCAGGCCAATAAGGAGGCACGTGTGAAGCAGGTCCAGAGGCTGATGTGGGAGCTGATGGAGTGGCGTTCCCAGCTCCTGTCCGGCACTCTGCCCAGTGATGAGTTCAAGGAGCTCAAACAGAAAGTCACCTCCAAGATTGACTATGGCAACAAGTATGTCTACTCAAAAACAAAATCGCTTGTTCACCAAAGATGCTCCCATCTCATCTACCTCTTCACATGTTCCTGTATCTCCTCTCTTTTCAATCCTCTCCTCCTTTCCATCACCCCTCTGTCTCTTTCATTGCCCGTTCTTTGTCCTCTGTTCTTTGTTCACCCTCTGTCGACCTCCCTAATCCTAACCTCACCCACTTTCCACTACAGGATACTGGAGCTGGACCAGGTGGTTCGGGACGAGGATGGGAATATCTTGGATCCAGAGCGGGCCAGTGTCATCAGTTTGTTTCGAGCTCACGAGGAGGCCACAACCAAGATCAATGAACGCATCAAAGAGGAGCAGGTAAGGAAAGGGAAAAGAAGGCAGTGCAGTAGGGAAAGCAGAAAAAACCTAGGGTGTGCTGATTGATTGGCTACTGATAATAATTTTAGTTTGATCAGTGGGCTTAAAAAAAGGCAGATTAGAAAAAAATGATCAGAGGACAAAGTGGCACGGTCTGAAATTAAACCTCACAAACGTCAAAGACATGTAGATTTTCTGTTCCGAGTAAAATCATGGAAGCCTGTCTGGTAAATGTTGGCACCAAAATAGTTATATTATGTATAGTCTGCATTTATGTACACACACACACACACACACACACACACACACACACACACACACACACACACACACACACACACACACACACACACACACACGCACACACATACACACACAGGGGCTTCATGTTGCAATTAGGTGCACGTCACAAATTCAGAAATCTGTACTTGGATTGTCATGAAGTTTGTATAAAAAGGGAAATATTCCAATATCCCATGGGCAGATTTTAAAAAATGGTAAAAAAAAAATCTCCAAGCACTCCTGTGATCATTTTTAAATTGTTTTATATGTTGTTAATGAATAGTTACATAAATAATACTGCATAATAAATGCAAGGGTTTAAATAGACCCCATGATCAGTGATCAGCCCCAAACATCCTGATCAGAACTTCTGAAGAAAGAACACAACCCTGGAATAAGAGGACCAAACAGAAAGTTAGAATTAGACTTTAATTTATCTAGAAATTTCTTTGACATTGCTGTGGTTTGGCTCAACTAGACTCCCAGAGACATATGCATCATGGGATTCTTCCTGGGGAATTGCTCTCTCCTTTCATGTGGATATAATATTATAAAATGTAAACGCTGTTGTGAATTAGATATGGAAAGGATCATAATTTTATCATTCATTATCAGTGTATTAGTTTTTTTAAAATAAGAAAGCGGTAAAATGAAACTACATGGAAATGCCACAGATAATAATTTCACTTGCCAATCATGTCTGCCAACTAGTATTCACTTTCTCACTAAGTGACCTGACTTCACTTCGACTCCATGCAGCCTGTTTTATATTTCAACACTGGTTCATTAGTAAGAAGAGAGTGTACTTTATTATGATTTTCTTGTTCAGTGATTTTCTTCTCCCATACAAACCCACAATCTGGGTGCTGCAGCTGGTGAATCCAAGACTTAAACGGCCACCTATTGTTAATTGTTACAACCGGATTTGTCAGGACCCTGAAATGAAGGCTTTTGGCTCACTTTATAATCGTGTTGAACCCTTGTCAGAAAGTTCACCTCTGACATCTCATGTTCTCTTCCGCAGTCCAACGTCCAGTCAGACCACAGTGGGATCTCAGCGCGGATCCAGTCTTCCCCCACACACAGCCTCTATGTCTTTGTCAGGAACTTTGTGTGTCGCATTGGAGAGGACTCTGAGCTCTTCATGTCCCTCTATGACCCCATCAAACAGACCATCATCAGGTATCACTTTTCTTGTCCTTCGTTCTTAACAGTGGTCTTTTCAAGTTGATTTGATTATTTTCTGATTCCTTTGCACATTTAAATGTCTGTTCAGGCTTCAAATAGTAAACTGATGGTGACTGATGATGATATTGAAGTCTGGCAGATTTAATTTAACTCTCCATTCATGCATTCAAAATCAATTTTTGGGTGTAGTGGTGAGTTACATAGAGATAGCTTATATTATATTGAATTTCATATGTCTCGAATTGAGAACATAAGACAAGTAAACTATGCAATAAATAAAATAAAAAGTTGAGAAAATTAAAATGAAGTGGCCTTAGCCTCCACCACATTCCTGGAACTAATTTTCTGTCTGAAATGAATAAAAATACCTTTGAGGTTCAGATTTCTTTCCCTCACCTACATCCCTCAGCTGTCTAAAACACACACACACACACACACGCTCTCCTCTTTTCTATTATATCTATTATATACCTCTGTTTCTCCTGTAACCTTGCTTTTCCTCTCTCCTCCGTTGTTGAACCCCACTAAATTAGAACAATGGTGTGCCAAAAATAAGAATACAGAAAACACAAATTATAGGGCAGCAGATAGTGACTGGCAGCGCTCTGTGGTGGCTGACAGGGCTGATGCTAAGTCCTGTCACTCACTGTCATAGCGGGTATATCTGTGTCTCAGCCACAGCAGCTGAAAGTATTAAGATAGACCTGGATCGATTATCGTTTTTTCAATGTATATCCACTACCACCATCCAGTCGTCTCTTATAGGCCATTTTGCCTGACTGTCTTCTGTCTCATCTGTGTTATAGATATTAGGCACATCAGGGATATCAGATCTTTCTCAGCTTTTATTCACCTCAGTGTCCCCGTAGACACTCACCTGTCTGTCTGTTCATCCCTCTGTCTGTGTCTGATACATACTTGAATGTCAGGAAAAGGCTTTTGGGAATAGAGGGGTTGTATTTTTAGAACTTGAATAAAATGTATCATGCAACTGCATTGGGAACATTAGTGGATTCACATGCATGTCAGGAGTTGACTGGAAGTTTCAAACTTAATTCTCCCAAAAATAATGTACTTTTTCGTCAGTAAACTGCACATAGCACTGGTTCCCAACCTGAGAGTCCCGGCACCCACTAGGGATCAACAAAGCTTAATGGGGGGTTTGTGAGACATTCCTGATTTTAAAGGCATAATATACAACATCTACCTTAAAAACAATGTATAGACTTATATAATCAATCCCTTTATATCATCACATGTGACCCAGTAGAATGTGTGGTGGTGTCTATATCTGCAGAGACCTTGCTATCTGCCAGTACTTTCCCTTATTTTCTCATTATTTTGTTATGCTCAGGAACCTTTGCCAACCCTAAATGTTGGTATTTAATGTCCTGGAAATAAGACTCAACCATCAACTATCTTTCTGGTGTGTTTACGAACGACTTGGACAAATCTGATTTGAAAACTGACCTACCTTTAAGTAATCTAAGAAACCTTTTTAATAAAATATACAGTAGGCCTATATTGTAGCATTTCATTCATTTCTGTCAAGAATACTAAATGGAATAGTTATTTTTTAAAAGTTGAGATTATTATTTAATAAATAAATAAACTTCTCAAAGGATGAGGGCAGAGCCTTCACTCTTATGCGTTAAAAATGTAAAAATGCAGGTAAAACAGCCAAAGAGCTAATGCAACAATTGCGAAGTGTCAGGGAGAAGAAACCATTTGTCAAAAAAAAGCAAGTTAAGAATGTACATTTTTTCACAGGAAAACATCTAATCAATCATCCAAACTGCTAATTTTATACAAACTTCCTGCAGTTATTATGTCACTATTTGGCTTAATTGCAATCATTTGTTCTGTGCTATTATTGTTAGGTGTTGAATATACTATGGGATATCCATAAAATATGTCACATAGTCAGGGGTTATCAGTTTACTTAGTGATAGCAGAGGGGTCCCTTAAGGGAAAGAGCTGGGACACAGCGGCATATAGTGTGCCCATGGACACCAAACAGGCTGCTGCTCTGTGATCCTCTTTACAAACAGTATCAAAAGATGAGGGGAGCAAACAGTCTGGCTTTATCTGGACCAAGCACTCGCTCACTCCTGGACTGGACAGAGATAACGTGTCTATCTTTTAGACTCATCACCTCCTGTAGTTGGAAATGTACATACTCTGAATCTGGAAAGTTTCAGTCGAGGGGAAGGAGATGATCTTTATTGCAGCTGCAGTTTTTGGTCCTAGTTGTGGTTTTGTATTGAAATATTGCATTGCAGAACAGTAATGTAACATGAATGCTATGTTTCTCTCTCTGTCTTACTCTTTTTCATGCTTGATGCAGCGAAAACTACTTGGTACGCTGGGGCAGCAAAGGATTCCCCAAGGAGATTGACATGCTCAACAACCTGAAGGTTGTCTTTACAGTAAGTGACCACAGGAGGGCACTATATCATCACTGTTTCTGAACACTACAGACACTGCACTGTGTATGAATGAATGGATTTCATCCTTTTAAGAAAATTGCATTGTTTTTTCTCTCTTTCCCACTAACCTTTTGTCCCCCAACTCCTCTTTCCTCCATCTTTTCATCCTTATGTCTCTTATTCCCACTCCCTATACCTCTTTGTTTGCTTTCTTGTCTCTCTGTCCTCCTTTCCCTGATTTTGTCTACCAGGACCTGGGGAACAAGGACCTGAGCAGAGAAAAGATTTTTCTGATCTGTCAGATAGTGAGAGTGGGCAGGATGGACCTGAAAGAGGCCCACAACAAGAAGTGTACTTTGGGCCTGAGACGGCCGTTTGGAGTGGCAGGTACTTGAAGAGCAGCCGGTACACTTTTATTTTGGTTAAAGTTCCTGCCAAATTGCCAGTTCAAGTGGTCAAGCAATGTATGAAGAATAAATTGCAGTAATTAGACTTAGTAAATAACTAATCAGAAAGATTTCTCTGTATCGTCAATATTTTAGAGCACTGCTTTTAGTAGCCTTTCTCTTAAAGCTGAAATATATTTGAAGACACAAAAAAGGCTGCCTACCTCATTTCACTCACCTGGTCCACAATAATGGCCTTTAGTGGACTCTTCAGTCATTTTTACTTTTGTTCCCAAAAGGTCACAGTAATTTTGTCTGACTTTTCAGCTGCTGCAGGTGTTATCACCCATATTTACGCCTAAGAGCTACCAGGTGCAACCATAGTCATCTTTTGCACAAAATCCCCCTAAAATATTGATAATGACTGCCCATTTCTTTTTTGTACCCTGATGTGTGTTGTTGTGCCCTCTGGCTCAAAAAAGTAGCTTATATCCTCATATAACCTCACAAACCAGCTCTCAGGGTGTGTAGTTTTGCCAGACGAGTGTGTGAAGGAGAGCTTTGCACATAAAATGTTCACAGAGGCTGTCATCGCTGACTGATGTGAATTACTGTATCGCATTTTCTTTGATTTTGTCATCACAGACACATTTGTTTTCTTTCCTTGGCAGTGATGGACATTAGTGATCTCATCAAAGGGAAGATCGAATGCGATGAGGAGAAGCAGTTTTTCATCCCCTTCTTCCCGTATGTCCTATTTTCCTCCTCCAGTACTCCACCTCATCTCCTTCTCTCCCTCCTGTTCTCATTTAAGACACTTTAAATCTTTGTTCACAGATTCCTCTCGTAATTAAAATAGCAATTTTGCAATTTATGTTTGTGAGACAGTTTCAGCATCTGAACGATTTTAAGGTTAAATAGTTTCTCTGTGTTTGTAATTTTGTGTGTATGTTTGTTGGCTTACAGGGTTGTTGCTGAGAACGACTTTCTTCATACCTTGCTGAATAAAGTAACAGCATCACGAGGAGACAGTGGCGGCCAAGGTACTGTCCCACAGTTACAGGGTTTGCTTTCTGTTTCCTAGAGTGTAAGCCAGAGGTTTCCCAAACAGGAGTTGGGCCTCCTCAGGGGGGCTCTAAACAGTTTCAGGGGAGGATCAGAGAATGAAAGTGAAAAAAATATTACATCAGTTATAAAAAGGAGATCATACAGAATAGCCTAATGTGTGCAATTTAGTTAAAGAGAGTTAAAATATACAGTAGTTTTGGAGAATATGACTGTTTTAAATCTATTCCAAGGCAAATTATTTCACCGGTATAGGTGATGTAATTTAAAAAAAACATTCTCCAGATTAAAATACAGCCCTCTTCTCCAATCATGCCTAGTGTTGGACTATGTTTGCTACTTTATGTTACAAAATGCAAATGTTATTTTTGTTAGTGTTTGAGTGTCTGTCCAGATTCCAATGGTTTATGTTGGTAATTGTTTTTTTTTTTTTTTGTTCTGGTTTATAGTTTTAACCATTAGTGGCTGGTGCACTTCTGTATTTTGCATATTTTTGAACGCTTGTCCCTTGAATGTCATAAAAGAGCTGATGTTGCCGGGAGCTGCTTCCAGTTCTTATTGCCTCAATATTTTATTTTATTCTCCACAACCATCTGGCTACCCCTCGTGACTTCGTGACTCCCTCGTGGGTCCTGATCCCTAGGTTGAGAACATCAAATAACACAATCATCACCTCATAGACATCCAGGAATTGAGCTAAATATGTGAGCAAACTCAGGGGGGCATCTTTTGCCAGGCTTTGTCTAAGGGGAGGCCCAGAGTCTCAGACTTGGTGGAAGCTGTGTGACTATTCTGCTGTTAGTGCTCCTGTATGCACTGAAGGTTCCCAATGGACTGTGCACGCTGCAGTCATTTGTGGTCAGACCAAATGGCCATTTCTCATCGCATCCTCGCCTCTTCTCTCTGCTCCGTGGGTGAGAATGAAGGTCATTATCCTGATGGATAGCATGCGCCCTTGAGCCGATGTTTTCATATTACTTACCCTTTATTCCTCCCTCACCAGCCTCCAGTCTCGCTGCTCACTACCTCATGTTTATGGCTGACTCTGACAGCCCCTGTGTGACACTGTCTTGTTCCACGTAGAGTAACCCTGTGTGTTGGCCTACACTGTTATATCGCTCAGCTTTTTATCTTTCACCCACTCCTGGAGGCCCTGGGCATAACCCAGATATGAAAGGAGCACCCGGACGAGCAGATATGGACGGTGCACCTGAGGCCGTCGGATGACTGTTCTTAACATTACTCACCCCTAATCTCTCCTTCCCCTCACTTTGAGATGCTTCTGACACAGTACACACATACACACTGACACACATATAGACAGTATTCCCTGTAGGTGTGTGGTTAGCCCTGAAAATGTGGGTTTTTGTCATAGTCTAGATTTCACCAACCATCTAAAATAGTTTGTCCCTTTTTTCACTTTTCCGTCCAATTTTTTGTCTATGCTTTCCCACCTAATTCCTCTGAGAGCTGTGTGAGAGCCCATATTCTTTAGGGCTACATTTCTGCCTATTACAATAACACCTTCATCCTTTCTTTGTCTTACACCCCTTTCATGAACAACAGACACAAATTTTATAGTATTGATTAGTCTGCACGCAACAACAGCAGACAATTTCACATCCCTGGTTCACCTTGGAACACTCTCACATTATGTTCCCCCTCAAGTAAACACTCAAATTTTATACAAAGTGGGTCTCACTTTAAGCTCAGCTCTCAGGCATTGTGTTTCAGGGTTTCTGTAGGTCCTGAAAACATCATAAAATGTTTTTTATATTCCTTTTTAATGGTACAGAGCCTTGACATTCTTTATTTATTCATATTGCATTAATTTGAATTTACTTTGCTGCAAAAAGAAATGCAAACTCTTCTCTAGATCCCTAATTTAAAATAGCCTCGAGTGGCACCTATTTGTCTGAGTAAATTTATTAATATTTGGTCAAAGTGCAGTGAAGTCTTAAATTTAACTCTCGGAGGTCAGCACATACCCCGTGTTTTCCTAAGTTGTTTTTGGTGATCAACTTTGGCCATTATGGACTTATAACAGGAGACTATTTCTCTCTTTCAGACCTGTGACACTGTATGGTATTGAACAGGAAAGCTTGTGTAATTACCGCAGAGCGATCAGAAACTAACAGCCAATGAAAATCACATATCGAACAATTGATACGATGAAATTTCTTTTCTGATCATGGACAACTTAAAATGAAATCTCACAATTAAACACAGTTGTTTCTCTACTACTTTAATGTGTCTATCATCTTGTTAAATTATTACTCCTTAGATTAATGACCCATTCACAGGCAGTAAAATATCCCAGATGATATGTGCCACCAGTCTGTCATCTGACTAAGTTTTTTACAAGTCTTGATATTCTGAGTCCCATGATGTCTAAATACAAGAATATGCACTGTTTTTTAAAGCAAACAATGAAAACTGCTTAACAAAACATGGAAATCTTGATATATTTTTTTATGACATGGCACTTCCTAATGTACCCAGTACTCACTGGGTTGGATTCTCCTTTAAATCAGATTAAACAAGATTGTTTGTACATTTTCCCAGGCAAAGTTACAGTGAGTAGTAAGTTGCCTGATTAAAAGGAGGAAGGAGGGTATTTTTATTTAGATAATTTTAATTTAGACGTTACATTTTGTAGTTATGGCAATGGAAACACTGGTGCTTTTGTCCCTTGGGGCCTTAAAAATCAACACAAAATCAAAATCAAGTTTCTTGTTGTGGCTTGAAGGAACACTTTGAATTCTGGCATTGTATTTGTAATGAACCACTTTTAGACCGTGATATTTTTGGGTCAGAGTACTTCTTCCATCACTGTGTATAATCACCTAAAAATCTGACTTTTTTGTTACCTTAGAATGAGCTGTTTATATTTACGGATGGTGTGGGTCCTCATCCACAGAATGCACAATGTTGCACTGTCATGTTTCCACAGTAGCCCAGAAAGAACAAACCAATGGCTGTCATGTTTTTCATGGTCATCATAGGTTCCCCTACATGCTTGGAAGGGGAGAGCAAAATGAGGTGTTTGAAGTCTGTAAGCTCACCACTAGATGCCACTAAATCCTACACAGTGATCCTTTTATTAATTGTGGACTGTAATATATATACTTGTCAAGCATTAATACATAGTCTTCCTTCCTCCTCTACCCACAATTCCCTCCAGGTCTGTGGGTGACCATGAAGGCTCTGGTAGGGGACATCGTTCAGATCCGGAAAGAGTACCCTCACTTGGTGGACCGCAGCACCGTGGTGGCCCGCAAGCTGGGCTTTCCAGAGATCATTATGCCTGGAGATGTTCGCAATGACATCTACCTCACCTTACAGAGCGGCGACTTCGACAAGTACAACAAGACGACACAGAAGAACGTGGAGGTCATCATGTGGGTCTGTGACGAGGAGGGCAAGGTCATTCAGGTCAGAAGCACGGAGAGATGAGTTCATGTGGAGCACGTTGGTGCATTTGATAGGAAAGGGATTTGTGTAAACAGGGATTGGTTTGTGTGTATGTGTTTCAGATATAGCCGTGCATGTGTGTACCGTATGTGCAGTGTTTAAGAGATTGAGGTGGTACGGGCCAGTGAGCAAGCACAGCACTGATCAAGCGCTTACTCACCCTCTCATAGTCAGGGCCACATAGACACGGCTTTATCTCAGAGTGAAAATCCATTTTAGGCATACATGGATGTGCACGCACACATACACACACATGCACACAAACATGAAATCCTTCAGCTCAATATGACAAGTATTTTTTTCTCTCTCTCTCCCTCTTTCTAGAACTCCATCTGTCTGGGAGCAGGGGATAAAGCGGTCAGTGAGTACAGATCCGTCATCTACTACCAAGTCAAACAGCCCCGCTGGATGGAGACAATTAAGGTGTGTGTGTGTGTGTGCATTCGTGTACATGCATGTGTTATAGAGATACTAACAATGCAAAAATAGTCAGTGGTGGAATTTTACTTATTTCTATGTATATCAGATACTTCAGTAACACTTTTATGAAGGTTTGATCTATTATCAAAGTATCAAGGTCCTTCATTATCATTACACAACACAGGGTTGTATGATGAAAACAGAGTTGTTGTTTCTTCAAGATACACACAGAAGTAACATATATACAGACAGTTAGTTAAATTCAAAGTAGAAAAGGGTAAATTTTTAAAACAAAATTAAATAAAACAAATATATGCGGTTATTTACATATCTACATGTACATGTATACACTAAGGACATTATTCTCTGGTGCTTTTTTTGAATTTGTGTCTGATTGAATGGAAAAAGCAGCAATAAGTTGGTGATAATTTGGTTGACGTCTTTACATAAAAAGTGAAACATTGTACATTAACTGACTGCATTTGAGCATGAAGCATCATTGATGTAAAAATACAGAGTCCTCCTCCCCTCGTCCTGTCGGTGTCGGACGTGTTACTTCTATCAGCTCAGACCTGGTCTGCCCATTCAAGTGCAACAGCTTGATGCAGGATCTGGAGCAGGTCTCTCTGTGTGGGCACAACAGTCACTGATTTCCTGTTTCTTGGCTAACCTGAGTCTCACTTCATCTGTT
Organism: Lutjanus erythropterus; assembly: GCF_056507025.1. NCBI lineage: Eukaryota > Metazoa > Chordata > Actinopteri > Lutjaniformes > Lutjanidae > Lutjanus > Lutjanus erythropterus. The sequence goes on from NC_139321.1 coordinate 21,098,488, forward strand.
ACGTTATCCTGACTGGACATTAGCCAGGAGCAGCTTTAAATTCAAGCTGGGTTAGGTTGGCTCTTATCCCCACTCACCTCCTCCCCCCCTGAGGTGGTCTGCAGCAGTGCATCCAGCCGATCTGGGTGGTGGTTGAAAGATGCCTTGTGCATCATTGATTGTCTTAAGGTCTGCTGCTCTTTAATCCAAACCTTATGCTTTCTATTGTGATTGTATTTCTTTTGTAGGTGATCCGTGTTTCAGTAATAGAGCCAAAAAAACATAACAGATTAAAGGAGAAAAGCAGCAAAGTTTGGAGGAGCTATTGGCTGCATTTAAGTAATTCACAAGACATAATACATTCAGTGGCATGATAATTATTGTAATTTATTTTGTCCTACACTTTACTTGCAGCCAGCAAATAGTTCTTGTAAGTCCTCATAACTGTGTTATAGTATGATACAGTTGCTAATAACCTTAAATAGTGCTGTCACTTTACATAGCATATTATTGATTTTTATAAGACATTAATCCATTTCAGAAACTGCTTTAATGTGTCATAACAGATTCTAAACTCCATGTATCTTTATAACTGGCAAAATTTATGTTAGTAATTATGTGCTGTTTGGCATTGGAGGTATAAAGCACTATGAATGCTGAACTTGTAACACTGTTGTGTCCACACACATAGTACTTTATAAACTTTGTTATAAGTTGTCATACACAATGATATGATTTATAGATCATTTTATGACCCTATATATATGCATTATGTTTTATGAATGTGCTTATAATGCATTATAGACATGACCTTCATAGAAAGTGCTACTGGCACTTTCACATTCAGTCTTCTTGAGGTTTCTGCTATAGCATATGCATACCTCATTCCACCCATTACTTTGAAGAAAGTAAACCCAGGATGTCATGGTACACCTTTAAAAAACTGTAAGACATCTTTTATTTTATATTCTTTAACAACATGAGATATGTCCTCCAGGTGGCAGTCCCTCTGGAAGAAATGCACAGAATTCATTTACGCTTCATGTTCAGACACCGCTCTTCCCAGGAGTGTGAGTATCAGCCCGTCGTCCTCTGCCTGTCTGTTGTCTGCATATATCCACACTCCTTAACTCCTCTCCTCTCCTCTCATCCCCTGGGCATAAGGTGACACTGAGAAGGCTGAAATGATTGGAGGCAATTTGGAAAATGACCCAAGGCGTCATTACACACACTTGATTAAACAAATCAGCAGTCTTTCCTCCTCACATGCCTCACCCTCCCTTCCCCTTTTTCTATTTCCCTGATGTGTTTCTCCCCTGACCCCCCCCTCCCTCCTTCTGTTTATATGTTTGTTTCCAGCCAAGGACAAGAGTGAGAAGAACTTTGCCATGGCCTTCGTGCGTCTGATGAAGGAGGATGGAACAGTTCTACAAGATGGGCTGCATGACCTTATAGTCTTCAAGGTCAGAGACAGAACTTTTGCAGAAAGAAAACAGAAAAATCCTGTCTTCCTTGACCACCAGTTTGCAAAATATCATTATGCAACTGTAGTAATAGCAGATCAGCACACAAGGCATTCAGACTTACTCAAATGTAAAAGTGATAAATGACATGGTGAGTCTTTTATGATGTCAAAATGTCACAGCTCTTTTGTTGGACCAGTCTGTTTTGGACAGTACAGCTCAACTCAGAAAGGAAATCATTTTAAATAGTATGTTAAATGGAAGTGGCAACTCATTAATTGGTGATAAATAATGAAACCACTGCACAGGATTCTTTTGATTCATCATCCATGGTCAGACATGAATGAATGGGGAAGATTATTCCAACTGCACCAAAGCTCAATGCCATTCCCCATGCAATTCTGGAGGTATTTCATCAACATGCGTATAATGGTGAGAAATTAAAGGTCGACTTAACAAATCACTGAAGCACTGGTTTATTTGGCTAGAGCGTGGCTGAAGAAGGCAGATAGACTTTAATACTGTATCAGAGAAAGAATTTCAAGTCATCATCAGTCACAACCATCATCAAAGCAGACCTAAACATATAGTGAGTCTGGACGGGAGATTATGGCCACCCAGACAGGTTGAGTGAAGCCAAATAGATTTCCTGCCAAATGAGCCAGAGCTAAGATTGAATCCCCTTATTGATTAAATGCCAAACGCAATGAAGATTAATTACTCGTGATTCACTCAAAGACCAAATGGATGGTCCCACTGTGCCCTCTTTCTCGATTATCTCTCGTTATCCCTGCATTCCCCTCAATGTCTGTGCCACTCATGGCTTCAATCTCTTACTCCCTGATTTTCCATCCATTTACTCACTCATTATTACTCACTGGTTTGGCATTAAAGAGGGCAGAATTGAGGTTTGAGGCCTGAATGAATCTATGACCTGAAGATGGTGAATTTATATCGAATAATATACAGTAGATAAAGTGTCATCACACAAACAAAAATGGATGAACAAAATAGAAAACTGGAGAGCATATTGATGTTGATTGAGACCATATCCATCTTCCACCATAATATCACTTTCTGTAATGGATCCTTAAGTTAAGCAAGCTTGGTCAACTTTCTCCTTTCCTGTAAAAGCATTAAAACTTAGCAATTTAGCAAAATGCTAGCTAAGCAGCTAGCCAGTGGTTGATGTAGATTAACTAGTTAGAGGGGCTTGGGAAGGGTCAGATCCTACCCCTTTGCTTCTGGCACCCTTGCTTGAACTACACCCATCTTTGAACTCAGCTTTTATTTTGATCTTAACTATACACCTGTCAAGTTTTATGACTGCATCTCACACAGTTTATGATGCTATCACATTGACAAAATCTATCCACAAACTTAAAGACACCTAGAAAAATACTCCTAACTGTATTTGTGGTAGTTCTTGCTTCAGTAGGTGTCTTAAGGTCCACATTTTGCCATGATGCACACAGGCTTAATAGGTAAAAACTATACTAGTCTCACTGTCACGGCTGGGAAATGTCGTCTCTTTTTCTCATATATCTTTTACTTCATTCCCATGTGATTACTCTCGCTTTTCAGCACTTAGTAATTAAGAACAGTGCTGCACCAGTAGTTGATGTTGTTTTTGTTTGTGCTTTTATTTTTTTTTTTACCTGTTCTGGCCCCACTGTTTGCAGAGTTATGAGTTTACAAACCAAAGTTAATTCAGTCAGAAGTAGATAAGGCGTAGCGATCACTGAGGATTACTGTTGTGGAACTGGCAACTTCAATCATCGTTTGTCATTTTTTTCCCTTCTGGACTGGCCTGATAAATCACTGCAAGTCTACAAAAACCCCAATGCCTCTCGGTTTTCTACTCTCACATTTGCATCAAGACATTTTGACTAAACACTGGAAATATAATTCTTGTCCCAGTGCTGCTGCAACACACACCAAACATCTGTGCCATCATTAGCGAAGCTGTAGTATTACTGGTGTATCACCATTATTGGGTTAAAAATGACTCCCTCACATTGTCTTCTCAGGGTGACAGCAAGCGGATGGAGGATGTGAGCTGTTACTTGTCGCTGCCCTCAACCCGCCACCACCATGGCGACACACACAAGGGGGCGGCGCTGAGCCGCAGCTCCAGCAACTTGTCTGGGAGTGGGGGCTTGTCAATCAGCTCGAGAGACAGCTTCACCATCTCCACCCTGGTCTGCTCCACCAAACTCACCCAGAATGGTAGGTGTATGTGTGGGACAGATGTTACAGTATTGAAATAGCTCCTTTGTGACATTGTGTTGATATTAAACTGCTCTAGAGACTTGACAGGGCAACTCATTTTCATTCAGACCCCCCCACACACACACATAGACACACAAAACCTGAACAAAGGTGAGGGCAGAAATTATGAGGAGTGTGAGGGTGTTTGAAATTAAACCTGACACGTCAAAAAATATTAATTAACATCTTCTTTTAACAGAGTAATAAGGGCAGGCCGAGACAATGAATCATCGGTTGGCTGTGAAATTGCTAGAGGACAAATCCACTACTTAGAAGGTCCCTTAAGTCTGAAAACACTGCTGGATCTGTGTGTGTTCTGTATTTACATGTGCTGAATATTTGGGAATTTCAGATTTTTCCACAGAAAACCCATACAGTTGGTTGTGAAATGCAGGTAACATTTTTCTGGCCTCTTTGTTTTTTTAGATTCAGGGCGAAAAGTTGAGTCAGGATGACAGTAGCTTAGGGATGACGTGAGGTAAGGGTCAGGGTAAAGGCGACGTCTAGCCAATTAACAGTGAGTCAGCAGTATTTTAATTAGGTTAATGGTGCCAGAACTACAAGTGTGTGTGTGTTATTTGGTCATAGGATAGTAAGCAAACCATGGAAAGAACTGTGTGTTACATAGGTTTTTATTAGAGGTGAGTGTAGCCATTTTGTCCTACGCACTCTGGCAGACAGCCACACAAGCAGACACACTCACACACACATGCACATCCACATCTACAACTGCATACACACACACATGCACACTCCAGACAGTAAGGTGCATCAGACACAGGTGCAGTGCAACAGCTGTTGCTGAGGAAACCAGTCCATCACTATAATGAACATTATCCTGCAGTATTAATCACCTGTATGGCGCACACACACACACACACACACACACACACACACACACACACACACACACACACACACACACACACACACACATTAACACACACACAAAGGCTCTCAGGCATGCAGGCACACAGTGTTGTTTGGGGCCACCCACCAGATGTGCGGCTTGGCTTGGTGAGTCAGAAATTATTGGACAGGAGAAGCAGTGAGCTTCTAGCGGGCAAGCCTGCAGAGACGTGGAAATCTGCCCCATGTCAAACTGTAGCAGAATTAATGACAGAAACTGTGGATTTGAATGTTCAGCTGAAAGTCTCACTAAGCTGAGGAACAGGGACTGTCCACATGACAAATCATCACTTGACAAATTGCTAACTTGTTGTTGCTTATCAGTCAGACAATAATTGAATAATTGAAAAGTGTCTTTTTTAACATAAATGACATATGATATAAGTGACATATTTGAAGAAGAACTGTGTTCTAAGTATACATACTGTATACAGATAACCCCAACATATCAAATTTACATTAATATAAAACAGAGAAAAGCAGCAAATAGATGATTATCAAATTTTATTTCATGTATGGCTCTAACATATTTTCCCAAACTACCCTAAATACAATTTAAGGGTCCATTGTGGAAGATTTATGGGGATTTATTGGCAGAATATGGTAGAAATGTACCCCTGACCAAAGTACTAGCTTAGGTCTGCAGTTGGTCTCCAGGTGCTGTACAGTAGCTGGCCACTTCATATCATCACAATAAACTTGACCTTTACTTTTACCTTTGCCTGTAAAATTAAATATAATATTCATAGCTTTTCATTATGTAGTTATATATACTTTTCATCAGTGTATAATTACCAGAAAATAAGAATTGTTGTGTTTTCATTACCTTAAAATGAGCCATTTATATTTGCAGGCCCACTTCCCTGATTATATGTGTAGCACAAGTTTTACAGCCACCGTCGGTTCTCCTACAGTCTAGGAAGGGGAGGGTGAGGCGAAATCTGTAAGCAATCTGTAAGCTCAATGCTAGATGCCACTAAATCCATCACACTGTCCATCCATCACACACACTGGGTCTGCCTTCTGTCCTGTGACCATCTCAAAATTAGTTTTTTAAAATTTGTTTCCCTGTTCACTCGGCGGGGCTCCCATGAGTCAGAACTGAATTTAATTGTTTCAGCTCCTACGTGAACATAGTGTGACAACTTCTCAACTTCCACTTTTTATCTTTCACATTGTATAAAAGTGAAAAGTCACAGACAGGTAAATTCAGTTTAGCAGTTTTTATATATTCTGTGCAACACACATTGTCAAATGTTCAAGGACAGAAAGCAAAAAAACTACAATTTAGAGAATGAACACTGTCAACTATGAGACATTTCCATTATAATAGCTTTGATCAGCATCCAGCCTTAAGCAAGACAATACGTGTATGTACGGTTTAGACAGTTGAGCAGAAAATAAAGTTCTCTGTGTGTCTCTTGTCTCTAGTGGGTCTGCTGGGGCTGCTCAAGTGGAGGACTCGACCTGAACTCCTCAAAGAAAACCTGGAGAAACTCAAAATCATTGATGGAGAAGAGGTGGTCAAGGTCAGTGCAGTGAATACAAGTGTGTCTCTGCATAAGCGTGTGGACTGACGCATGTATGGTCTCAACAGATGTCTCCTTTGTCTGTGTGTAGTTTCTGCAGGACACTCTGGACGCTTTGTTTAACATCATGATGGAACACTCTCAGACCGACGACTACGACATCCTCGTGTTTGATGCATTGGTGAGTGTGTGTGTTTACCCAGCAAAAGCTTGTGTGTGTGTGACTGTGTGTGAGCCTTGTCGACAGGCGCAGCTGATTTCTTGACAAGCTGTCTGTGTGTGTATCGAGTCTGACATCTCTGTGTCTACCTGTCCATCTTTTTCCAAATAAACATGTCTATCAGATGATTGTACATAACTTCTTATCTGCATTGTAAATGTCTGCTGCCGTGTAAACAAATAACTGTCTCTTTGTTTTTCCCTCCTGTCTGCCAGATATACATCATTGGCCTGATTGCTGACAGAAAGTTTCAGCACTTCAACACAGTGTTGGAGGCCTACATCAAGCAGCATTTCAGTGCTACACTGGCCTACAAGTAGGTGACTTTGGTAACACTTTATAACTATGACTATGGCTGGGCAATATATCAATATTATATTATATTGCGATATGAGACCAGATATTGTGATAGATTTTGGATCTTGTCGCATCATGATATGTCAGATGTGTTGTCTTTTCCTGATTTGAAAGGCTGCATTATAGTAAAATTATGGATTTCTAGACTTACCAGAGTGTTCTAGCTGCTCTGTTACATTATCTTAGGATAATTTTTAAAAAAATCTAATTGTGTGAATATTTTGTAAAAGCACCAATAGTCTTCCTTACAATATTGTTGCAATATCAATATTGATGTATTAGGTAAAAAATATTGTGATATTTTATTTTCTCTATATCGTCTAGTGTTAACACAAGAAAATCATTTTATCACATAAGTCACTACCACCCTTTGGAGTATACAAGAGATAATCAGTCACAAACTACATAATCAGTAATTATTGATATCAACCGATATGAAACTTCACCATCGTGAGGCCTAGCTATGATTAATAAATAGTAAATTGATAGTTATAAACATTTAGTTAATAGTTATTTTGTTGTTAACAAATTTTTAAATAACATTTGTATTTTATTTTCTGTTTAGAGTTTCAAGATAAAGGCACAAAAACTACTTCATATCAGTTCTGTAAGGTATCATTATCATCAATTGCAACTTTATTATAGCCACCCAAATAATGTTTCTAAATGGTTTACTAACTAATTATTAACCATTAACCTAATCCATTCGCACCTGGTATTAAAATGGGATCTATGTGTTAATCCAGATTGTTGTATTAAGATCTGAACACAGTGCAAGCCGACAGACTACCTCCAGATGTGGTCAGGCAGATCTTTTTTGTTTTTAAATCTGGAACGTATCTGGATACAGATTGCATATAATGGTCCATCTCTAATGATTTCTTAAAGACTTGCATAAATCATTTGGCAATCATTAAAAAATACAAAAACTAATGATAAAATAAGATAAATAATAGCATTACTCATAATAAGTGAACATAATTATTTGTTAACATTGAAATAACTATTAACTGTTTAAATGTACTATTCTTTAAACATGATTACTATTATAAAATGTTACTGTTACATCCAGGAACACGTCTCACATCTCATTTCATGTCTTTCTGTAATGTTTAATGAGTTTCCTGAATGACAGTATGGAACCTAAAAAAGAGGGAAGGATTGTTATGTCATACCATTGTTCTGTTACTGTGCATGGAGAAGCTCATAAAATCCAACATATCTATGACCTTCGAGCGTTGATGAAGAGGTGCTTCTAACAAAACAAAAGAATACAGAACAACTTATTATTCTTATTATTCTTATTGGTCTCCAAATATTATCTAAAGATGATGAAGCACATTTTACAGGGCTAAAGGGATAAATAAATACTGTTAACAAAATAATTTGTATTTTTTGTATTCTTAATTCCTTCTCTCTTACTTTTGTTTCAGTCCGAGGCTGCTTTATGATGACTGACAGGGCAAATAACTAAAATTGTCAGGATTTTACATATTCAATAAAAAGTTTACAAACACTGTTGATTATTATAGACTTATTATTAAAACATTTAACAACAAGGTTGATTATCAGTAACTAATAACGATAGCCAACAGGCTCAGATTTAATTTAGTTAACATATTGTCACGGTTTAGTTAACGTACCAACAAACCTTCACCATATATGTATTAGAAGCTCCAGTCCATTATAAATCTTGTATAACATTTACGTGGCTTGCATGCAAATAAGTTATTGAACTAAAATACAAATCAAATGAAATAAACCTTGAAAACACGTGAAATATTAGCTAAATAGCAAGTCAACGAATACGGACGACTGAATGACAGTCATGTCTTGCATCACTTTTTCATATATATAACAAAGTTTCTACACCTTTTTTCTCATTCGAACACTTCTGACAAAGATATATAAATCTGAATTTATATTTTACACATTCCTTCTGGGGAAAAAAGCAACAAGACCATATAAAAATTATAGGCTGGCAACATATGACCTTTATAAGAATATAATATAATAAGAGTTACATAGATGCTTGAAAAAAGTCCTTTTGCTCTTCATAAGTTCTCCAATAAGCAAAAAGGTCAGTCACAAATCAGTATGCCACTGCAACAATCCTGTTAATGATTTAAAAATGCAGTGGCATCTCCTTATTGAATCTGCCACAGGAGGCTTTATTATCAATTAAACTCACTGAGTGTGACTGGCTCTCTAAAGTTTAAATAATTTTACTGTGGGCTCCATAAAATATGAGCTGAGCCTTCATTTAGGTGTGACCTTAGGAGGATGTGTAAGGACAGTGTTAGACTTCATGTCAACATGCAGCGTTCTAGTTTGCATTTCAAATGAAGGATTAAGTGATCTTTTATGAGGCAAGTCTCCCATCTCTTGGGAGTTAAGAAATCTTTTAAATCCCTTCAGATAATCTCAATATCCCTTTGTCATCAAGGCAAACAAACACACTGTTTTCTGGTTCCTAAACTGTTGGACAGAGCAGCTTAAAGCATAGTACAAGAAATGCATACATGATCCTGTCAGGTATCCATTCTCCACGACAAAGATATGCAAATGTTAAGTCTATTGTGGTGGCTTAAATGCAACCTGACGACCTAATGTTAACTGACTAAATACTGCACTGTATCCAGCTGCCACCGGAGGTCAGTGTGTGTGTGCTGGCCTTTGGAGCACTTGACTGAACAGGATTAGAGTGCGCTACTTCACTGTACACTCAGCTAGCCAGAGCTTTAACCCTGCCTCTCTGCGGAGCGGCAGCTAAAGCACTCAGCCATGCTCCCCAAACACTTGTGTCTGCTTCTAACTCTCTGATAATTCACTTCTCTTGATTCAGTGGGCGCTAGAGAAAACATTTGTTTGCATTGCCAAAGCTTCAGTTAGGAAATTAAAAACAAGTCTGACTGACTCTTTTCCCCCTGAATCTTTTCTTGCTTCCCTCTAACTGCTTCTCCTCCTCCTCCTCTCGGCGTCCTTTGCCCAATTATCCCTGCCACTCTCCCCCTTTCTGAACTGCTTTTCTCTCCTCCTGTCTGGTCTTCACTCGATCTTTTCATCTGTCTCTCCACCATCACTCCTCCATCCCTCGGCTGCCAGTGTGTTGGTGTTCACCCTCTTTAAGAGGGTCACTGCAGCTTAACGCCTGTCAGCCCGGGGGCTGTTATGTAAAACTCTCTAACTCCCTCTCACTACATTTTAAACTCCCTATCTTTTGCTTATAAAAAAGAATAAATCCTCCGTGCACCAAAACAAAACCAGGGAAGACTGAATGGTAATAACGTCAGTAATATTTTCAAGGCCACCCTGATGGCAGTGGGGCCAGATTAGAGTTCATTTTTTAAGGGGACTTTTATTGTTTAAGAGGATTTGGTAGTTTTAAACCAGTTAGTGTGTGATCCCCCATTGCCACTTCATGGAAATGGAGCCATCACAAGACCAGAAGTCTTCACCCTGTGTAGGCCTACAGTATGGTTTTATGTGTTATAAATACGCTAGTTGAGATAACGCAGAAGGAGATCTGGTAGGTCGTAAACTTAGACTGAACTCTGTGCCACCCACACCTCTCTCCAACTCCTGTGTGTGTGTGTGTCTAAAGATGCCTGTGGGGTGGGCATGTGCTGGAGAATGATTTTTTTTCATCATGTATCTGAGGGCAAATAAAAATGTCTGTGAGCTGTGTGAAAGGTACATCTGTTGAGGTGTGAAATACTATTTTGCGATTTTTCCACCCTCTCCTCCTTCCCAGTCTTCCCCTCTCTCGATCTTTCACTCTCACTCTGTTGCACTCTGTCTTTCTGCTCTATGGAAGTGAAAAATGGAGTTGGTGATTAACTTTCCAACCTGCGGGACATCAGAGGGAATGACAATTCTAACTGAATGATTCTGATTTCTTTTTTCCTTTATCTTTTCTTTTGTTGTCTCATGATGTTGTTTTCTTTTCTTCACTTCTCGCTCTTCTCTCTCTCGTATTATTCTCTCACAGAAAGTTGATGTCGGTGTTGAAGAGGTATCTGGACGTGTCAAGCAGAGGGGAACAGTGCGAGCCCATCCTCCGAACCCTCAAAGCCCTTGAGTACATCTTCAAGTTCATCGTCCGCTCACGCATGCTCTACTCCCAGTGAGTCTCTGTGTACTGATCATTATGATAAAGACCTCTAATTTGGTTTTGGATCGACAATGATGCAAATTTTGAAGTTTCACACGCACATTCACACACACAGCCCGGTGGTAGTGCATTGCCAGGGTAATCGTTTTTGACAGCTCAGTGAGAAAAGAGTGCTGATTACAGCACTAACGTTGCTAATAAGCATTGATGATGAAGTGCATCGTCCGAATGAGAGCTAATGACAGGGCAGGGCTGCTGAATGGGCAGCCAACGAAACACCACACAGACAAAGTTCCTGCAGGAGAGACTTATGACACCCACTGTGCTGAGATGAGAGCTGCACCATACGATAAGTGTAAACACCATTTATAACCGCAGCGCACAAGTTGATGCTGACAGATCAGAGACGTGATCCACAGTTGTGTTATGTGCTGGGTCTATGGGTGGATTGAGTACTTGTGTGTGCTCTGTGTTTGCATGTGTGCAGGTCAGTAAGACACAATTATGTCTGTAATTTAGTGCTTGTTCACATATGAATGCAAAGTTTATGCATTAAAATTTTATGGGTTGTCTGCCTCTGTTAGGAGAGGTGCATTAGTGGTGGTACAACTGAATTAAGAGGGGATCTAAATGTGTGTGTGTGTGTGTGTATTGGTATGTCTAGGGCTGCAACAAAAAATATTTTTATGCATTATATTTATATTAGGGCCAAAATCAAATATCCCAATATTTTGGACCAGATACCTTGATATCGATATTACGATAATATTGTAGGAATGACTGCTGTTGCACACTTGGAAGGGAGAGTCAGATGATGTATTGCAATCTGTAAGCTCACCACTACATGCCGCTAAATCCTACACACAGGTCCTTTAATTATTGCAGTTCTAGGTGTGTGTATGTGTTTGCCATTCAAAGTCCACCGGTCAATGAAAGTCTGCCTTTTTAATCTTCTAGAGGGCATTGTGGGCTCTGTTTGTTTAAATGTGTGTTTGTTTATTGATGTGGTTGTTATTTATTTATAGAGCGTGTGTGGATTTGTGTAGATGCATTAGCGTGGTTTCCTAAGTGGGTGAATATGTGTGTGTGTGTTTATGTGCATATGTAGTGCACACAAGCCCACACATATACATTTAAGCATACTTCTTCTGTGTGTGTGTGTGTGTGTGTGTGTGTGTGTGTGTGTGTGTGTGTGTGTGTGTGTGCATGCATCACATTATCGCTCCACTGCTCCTGGATTGACTGAGCTCCAGTCGCCAACCTCCCCTGGGTATCTCCGAACCGATAAATCTCACTCTCCTTCTCTCTCTCTCTCCTCCTCTATCTGCCATCCTCCAACTACCTGCAGCCGACAACTTCAACTTGATCCACATCTAAAGTTTTCACATCAAATTTTTCCTCCTACGAGGCCTTGTCATGCCAACAGAGAATCGGGTATTCAAGGCAGCCACCAGCACTGTAGGTGCATCTGTAAGGCTCCGTCATCATCACCATCAAGACTAGCAGTCATTAATAGTTAAATAGGCAGCGTTGAAGATTTATTAGCTTGTCAAACTGGCTTCGTGTTCATGCAAAGTCTATTAGGAGCGTGTGATGTTTACTTGCAAAATATGTAAGGCACGCTGTACCAGATTTTGCTCTTTCCTTCACCTTCTTTCTGTCCTTCACGCCTTATAGCTTTCATTACTTCCCTGTAGTCTGGTGCATCAGTTGTATCTGTTTCTTTTTCCTTTCCCTCGAGCACCTGCTCTGTTCTATATTTCTCCTCGTTTTATCCTCCCCTTGTCCTCTTTCTTTCCATTCCTCATCTTTAAAATCTCACCTTTTCTCTTTCCTTCATTTCTCCTCTTAAATTTTTATTTCAGATATTTTCCCACCAAAGTACATTTACTTTGTTACATTAAAAAAAAGAATATTTTCTAATCTAAAAATCTTTCCTCATTGGTTGCAATAAGGATCTTAGTATGAGATTGCGTTTGTTGTCTATAAGGGCTGAACACATTAATTATTTTTTATTGAAATATTTGTTAAAGGTGTAATTTGGGTCAAAATACCAATTTCAATTAAATATTGTCATACTGTAGATGTGTTTTTTTGTTTTTCAATGCAAATCATGTCATGTAAAATTGATCAGAAAAAATTATAATATCACTCAAAATAATTGCAGTTCAATAGTTGTTCAGCTCTATTTCCTTTCACATCCTTTTTCCCGCTTATCACAGTATCTGTTTTTTTCTTCTTCTAATTTTGTTGTCTTATTTTGGTAATGACATCTCATCAGATCTTTCCTCATGATACAAGGACAGAATATCTGGTTATAATAAAAATAAAATAATGACAAATAGGTTGTAATAACATAATAAACCTGCCATAATTAATATAAAATAAGATGAAAAATAAAACCTACTTATAAAAATGAGATCAAATGAGAATAGAATAAATAGAATGCATGTTCATATGGATAAAAGCTGCTTGATAATAATACTACAATTAAGATAAAAATTAAGAAAATATGGATGAAAATAGAAAATATATTAGGGAGTCACTGCCAGTTAAAGGCTAAAGTGAAGAGATAAGTTTTTAACTTTTTAAAAAAAAATATTTAGCAAGCTGGCCTCCCTGGTATCTATAGGTAGCTTTGGTGTGGAACTGACAAAGGCTTATTTACTCATCAGCAGATGATTGCAGAGTTCTTGGAGGGAAGTAGGGAACAACAGAGCTAGCGATGTAACTTGGTTCTAGACATTAAGCGCTTAGTCTCTAAGAAGGACTTAAAATGAATTCTAAATGTTGACAAGAAGAGCTCAGAGCAGCTAAAACTGGACTAATGTGCTCCCTCCTCTTTGTTCTGGTTAACAGCTGAGCGGCAGATTTCTGAATGAGCTGAAGTCTCTCAGTTGTTTTTTTCAGTAGACCAGTAAAAAGTGCTTTTCAGTTAACAAGTCGGCTTGAAATAAAGGCATGAATTTTTGATTTATAAATGTTCGTACTTAAGCTACATTTTGTCAGCTTGTAAATGTGGGACTGGAATCTAGATAAAGAAACTTTGCTGACAAAAACAATATTTTGAACTCAAGCATTTTTGCAATAATACTAATTGCCTTAAGTTGGCAATGTTTGATTAATTGTCTCCATGAAATGACTCTTAAATTTAAATAGGACTGAACAATTCCCAAGTTAATTGTGTGACTCATTGCACATTTAAAAAATTCAGCCATCAGTCATAGAGGAGCAATTAAGTTTTTATTAAATTATTTGATGTGCCACAGCATTGTTAGTCACCACTTATTTCCTCGCCCGTGTGTCATGCAAAATATCTGATTTGGCCAACCCCGAGGAAACCAAGTATCTCACTGCTTGATTGCAGCATTGAACATTTTTACTGATTGGTCCAGGGGGGGGAACTGCAATTATAAATCAGAACAGGGTGACATTTGTGACTGATTTGCTGAGACAGTGAGTTCATAATTCATGGCGGACATGTTAAGTGTTGCTTTGTTGTTCTCCTTTTTCCTGTTCCTCCTCTCAGAGATGCAGCTCGGCTGTTCTCTTTCTGTACTTGCTCCCCCCATCTATCCTTTCCTCGGGTTTTCCCTCACTCCTTTCCCTCCCCTCTGTCGATTGCCGTCTCTTCATCCCTCTCCCTCTCCTCTCCATCTGTCTTCGGTATTAGTTTGCTGAGCTAGTATGACGTATTTGTGTTGCGCTCATGTGTGGGTATTAAGCGCCTGTCCTGTGTGTTATGTGTGTGTGTAGATAAGTTGCCTATGGTCATTTTTAGTTCCACATACATCTTTTAAGTTGGATTAAAGTGGTGCTCTACAGGCTGTAACATGCTATACTGTATTAATGAATTAGTGAATTATGAGTGACAATCTGGTGTTATCACACCAACACTGACCCTGACACATCTAGACATCATCTCTCCGCACACACACCCACCCACCTACACACACGTTCATGCACAGACAGGCCTGCTGGATTAGGCAGGACAATGCGTCTGTAATCATAACTGTACTCTGCAAAAAGCCCAGTGATAATACCTCTGTGTGTTACCGCCTAATCCCTCCCCCCACATGCTAAATTCGCTATGTGCCACATGCTAATCCTTCCCTCCAGCACTCATAACTTCTATTGTAATTAACAACTGCACAGCTCCAGTGAATCACACAGAGATAGTGGAGAGACAGGGGAAGGAAAGGGGCGGAGAGATGGATGAGAGAAAAGTTTGCTTTGGGGTGGAGGAAGTAGAGCTGGAAGGCTGGCAGTGGAGCGAGTGGGTGTTTTGTATGTGGTGTGAATAGCAGCAACAAAGATAACCCAGTTTTTTTTAAGTCGGAGGAGGATTGTTGTAATCACAGCAGTCAGCGCTTATCAATGTTTAGTTTTACTTTGTCAACATAATACTGCATTGGTTTGCTGTGTCACTGTGAGTGAATTTCTATAATGCATTGAATTACAAGTATAACTGTTTAACTCTTATGGTCTTACACTTACAGCTGGTCCTACTGCTTCAAAAGTAAAATGAAATATCCACTTAAAAAATAAAGGGCCACACAGCACCTTGATGCTGAATGTATTTTCAACCATGTTATTCAAAGAAGATGTGAACAATCACAGCCAATTCACTTGACCTCCCATTTCTGTAAGAACACAACAATTTAGGTGTAATTTAACTTGTTTTTAGATTAGTCTGAGTTAGTTCAGAGAAAGACAGCATGGCTTGGTGCAGATAACTTCAGAAACATTATCATTACCAACTTGGAGACTGTGATAACAAAAGCAACTATTGCTGAATAATTTCCAT
The DNA here is from genome assembly GCF_056507025.1 of Lutjanus erythropterus. NCBI lineage: Eukaryota > Metazoa > Chordata > Actinopteri > Lutjaniformes > Lutjanidae > Lutjanus > Lutjanus erythropterus. The sequence continues at coordinate 21,114,137 of NC_139321.1, forward strand.
CTCATTGGAGTGGAGACATAACAGAATGTTTTAAAGATGGCACATGGGAATGATTAAATACAAAACAAGGCTTCTTTATAAAATGTTTAGATGTGGGCATTGGCTTAAAGACTGCTACACATAACATGTTTATTAGAGGCAGGGGCTGACAGTACATGCTTCTGTATAAAAAACATATGCCAAAAAATTGTGGAATCAGTTAATCTTTTCTCATTAACTTAAAATAAATATACAAGTTTTATTTATTCAGGTCAGTAAAATATCTAGTGTTTATTTTCAGAATCCTTCAGTACATGAGCTCTTCTTACTTGAAGTCCGTTGGTTTGAAATGATGAATGCAGTGGATATACTGTGCAGAATTCAATCAACTCATTAAACTCAGAAACATTAAAAGAAAAGAAACATGATTAGCATATTAGCAGACTTCCCAGCATGCATTGTTTGAGAGTCAAAACTCTCCTGAAACCCTCCTTTCTTTTAGTTTGAAGAAAACATATCAGATGAAAACTTGCTCTGTCTCTGCTACACTTAAAGATAAGTCATGGTTGCTTATTTTCACAAGAACGAACACTGTGAACCACGAGGAAAGTTAGTGTTAAATTCAGTCACTTCCCCCTCACACTTAAAATGTAATAAATTCTTTAGGAGCAGTTTCACATGTTCTGTTTGTGCCACTGCTGGAGCAAAGTAACTCCAACTGGAGCAGCTGCAGTGCTAAGTTGTTCTGTGTGAAAAGAAGAACTATTTGAACTGAGAAAATGTAAAAGAAAATCCAGTTTTTTTGTAATGTTTGTCAGTGTGATGTGAAGAGTGTGAAGAGTTGTTGGTTCATCTTAAACTAACTGAACAAGTTTTCTCAAGTCAATCCTCAATATTCCCTTGGATTATAAAATTAGATTGAAGAGATATAAGAATCATGTAATAGAGGTGACACCAAAGGAAAAGGAGCAAGTATATCAAGATATAGTTGCAGTATAAGTTGCATTTTTCCTTTTTTTATATTTATGTTAATAAATGTATTCTTTTTCTAACACTCAATAATCTTTACATATTTCTGTTGCACGGATAAAATGTAAATAAGGCTCTTTCTGTTGACTTGGGCTTTTTGTCAGCTACCCTAGTTTTGACCCTTTGTCTCTTATTCACTCTTATTATTATTCGCCCCGCTGTTGTTTTGACTCATCTTTCAGTTCTTTTTTTAATCTGGTTTGCCTCCTTCATCCTTCCCTCCATCTCCATTGCTAATCACGTCACGTCATGTTTTCTCCTTTTTTGCCCTTTTACCTTTTTTTCCCGTTGCATTTCCATTAATTTCCTCCTGCCCCTGCCAGGCTGTACGAGGGGAAGGAGCAGGAGGAGTTTGAGGAGTCGCTGAGGAGGCTTTTTGAGTCCATCAACAGCCTGATGCGAACAGACTACACCACCACTCTGCTGCTCCGGGTAATCATGCACACTCACCCTGCACCCATACTTCAACAACTAGTGCTGCTCTGTACATTCTTCTTATCTTTATCATCAAACCTTTCTTAACTCTGCTTCTGTTTTTCTACATTTTCCTGTTTCATTTTCCTGCTACTTCTAATGCTCCACCCTCTCTAATGTGACCTCTCAATCTGATTCTAAAAACATCACTGCTCTGCTATTTAAAGATTCATTATGCAAGAACTGGCTTTTTTTTTTGTGATTTGGCACCTGTACACTTACAGAGTAATTCACTTACACAGCTGTCGTAAATATGGACAGCTGTACACACATTACTTATGATCAAACCCTAGTGAGCTGACAACTTTGCTAACACAGCCAGCAACACGAGCAAATGCAACACCAGACGTAGCAAGCTAACTGATACTACTTCAACAGCCGTCCAACAGCAAGAAGGCTCTCACCAAGGACTAAAACCAGTCCAACATTTACTCTTGTCGAACATCTTGCTTGTTTACCTCAATATAAAAATAAAAGCAATACACTTACATTTACATGACAAACTCCCATAATGAATAAAACTGAATTATACTAATTCAAACTAAATAACAGGTAAAGTACAGTCGATATTCTTGGTGTTTCACAAACCTCAGCAATTCTTTTGCAGAAATATGATCATATTCACTAACCTGTGGAAAGGCTGCTGTCATCAGACACATCACACCTTGTTTTTTATATCTATGCACCCCAGCGCTGGGGTTAGGGATGCTCACACTGGCAGCTGATGAGCTCAGTGTGGGGTAACACACACAAGCAGTTAAGTACGGTGCATCCCTCTGCTTACAAGTGTGTGTCCTGTGTGCCTCCAGATGATTCCACTGTTTACACTCATTTGTTGGACATCTTGCCTGGTGTTAGAATCTTTCTGGGTCAATACAGGTGCACTTTGGGCCACAAAAAATTACCTACAATAAAATAATGTAGCTGCATGAAGATAATATATCTGCAATAAAATAATATGGCTATGTGCTCATTAATAAGAGAATTAAAGAAGACATTTAAAAGTAACAGTAAAGTTACATTCCCTATAACTAATTACTTTTACAATGTGGTAATTGGTGAAATGATTCAATTACATTTTGAGACAAGTAAGTGAGTGAATTTCAGTAACTTGCCTGACACTGGTCACTGTCCGCACCAGAGGGTAACTGTTTCAATTGACAGCTCAAGCCTGTGCCACCAAAATGAGGCACAGTAGTCTGTGTTTCGATTCAGTCCAGTAGGTACCAGTCGTATAGGAGTTTCATTTTATGTTGTTTTAATGTCTTCCTCTCATTCTCACTACTTACTCTGAGGCAAACCTACAAACTGGTCAAGTCACAAAAAGTTTGGTAGTTTTCATGCACTTGTGATGAGTGACTGTGTGATGGCAAAGTCACCTTCCTTTCACCAACAACTTCCACAGGATTTCAAGAATTTCAAGTAATTTAATGGTGTTTACTTGTGGTGTGTGTGTGTGTGTGTGTGTGTGTGTGTGTGTGTGTGTGTGTGTGTGTGTGTGTGTGTGTGTGTGTGTGTGTGTGTGTGTGTATGTGTGTGTGTGTGTGTGTGTGTGTCTGTGTGTGTGTGTCATCAGGTCGCTGCTCTGAAGTACCTGCCAACGGTCCTGCACGATGTTGAGAAAGTGTTTGATGCCAAACTCCTCAGGTAAGCTTATACCTTCTAAAGATGCACACACACACACACACACACACACACACACACACACACACACACACCAGTGCCTTATCTTTGGTCTTATTCAGGGACACTGACGGAGAGGATATATGGGAGCTTTCAGTTTATCCCAAGTTTTCCTCCTGGCTTTGTTCAGTGACCCCCGTCCGTCTGTCGCACACACACACTCCACCCTGCTTGAGCTTTACCTTTTTTTTATCAGGTGATAAAAATCTCATCAAACTGACATATACACAAGGACTCACACTCAAACACACTCTGCAGCTGCCCCAGAGTGAATTGACAATTTCAGCGAAACCATCAAACAAAGCCCATTGGAGCTCCTTCTCTTAGGTTTTATTCTCAGGCTGGAATGGCCTGTTTAACCTCTGTTCGACCCAGAATCACACTTACAACACACTGTTTAGCCCAGGAAATGACCTCAGTGCCTATACTTGACCAGTTCTGACCAAACTAGAAATTTCAGGTACTTTATTTGTCCTTTAGCAATTCCACAACCAAACACATATCCGTTGTTTTGATATGATCTTACAACCCCAATTCCAAAAAATTTAGGAGGTTGTGTAAAACATAAAAACAGGGGACAGTATCATGATTGGATATTAAAGGGGAAGTCTCAAAAAGCTCAGTTGTGCACAAGCATGGATGGGGGGGTGAAGTCACCACTTTGTGAAAAACTCTGTGGTCAAATAGTCCAGCAGTTTAAGAACAATGTACAAAGTTGCTTTTTTTGGAACTGAAGGAAGAAGATGTTAATTGAAGTTTTGTTGACTTGCTGCACAATTTCAAACCCATAACTTTTCACCTCTCTGTGACCTATGCGTGCCTTTGTGTGTGCATATGTATGTTTGTGGATTATCTCCATCTGTCACTTCAGTCCCTCAAGTGGCTCCATGTCAACACAGCATCACAAAGGTGCTACCTTTAACACCACAAGCAAATACACACACACACGCAGGTAGAAAGGTGATGAGGGACAGAGAGTTAAAAATCAACACACATATCCTCACTTTCTGTCATTCATTTGCTCTTTCTTTCTCCTCCTCACACGTTCACTCACTCTTAGTGTCTGTCTTCTCCACTTCTTTACACACACATGCGCAAACACAGCAGAGCCATCTAAACTTGAAAGTAAGGTCCCCGTTGCATTCCTGATCAGGACTGCCTCAGGCAAAGTTTCCAAAAAGCAAGCTGTGAGAATTACAATCACCGTGCAGGAGATGGACATCAAAGCTTTGTCTCGTCTTCTGTATAGTCGCATTTCTTGTAAACTCACCTCTAGTGTGATCCGCAGAATGGTACAAGCACATACATTGTCAGTTATGCATGCTTTTTGTTACCTCTCTCTGTCCTTTGCATGTCCATGTGGGAATGAGCTGACATTTTGGGTTTTAATTAAATTCAGCTCAGATGATTAGTGGGCCTGATAAGTCTGCGCTGACCCTTTCTGTGGCCCCGGTGTGTCCTCATGCCAGCTCATGCACATCAAAAGTCATACAAACCTTTTTGGTGTGTCGGGGTTTTGTGACCAGAGGTGTTGCATTTCATTCTTTCATACCATTACCGAAAGTGCTTCTGCAACCTGTGTGGCATAATTTAAGGAGACAGACAAACAAATGGAGACAGAGGGCTTGCAATGCTCTGAGCATTCAATCTCTCTAAGTGGCGTCAGGGCTTGCAACCAGCCTGTTTAATTATTCTAAAATTGAATTTGGGGTGGAGGATGACTCAAACCTGTGTCTTCATTAAACCGTGTTCAGGCTTTGGCTCATTTGTTTTCATGCAGCATGCACTGCTCTGCTCATGTGTGTGCTGCACAACCATTGCTTTTAGTGGTTACATATTTTATGACCTCAAAGAAGAGATGTTTTAAACTTGATGCACTAAGCTATGGTTGTGTTTTCGATCTTTCAATCAATTACCTGGTGGCAGCGACAGTAGATACACTTATTATAACAAATATATAGCAAGTGTTAGGTGTTCAAATTTGAAAAATTGAAGTGGCACAAGCACAAACTCTAGGCTACATCACACATGCTTACACACATGGAATTTGAAGTCAAATTAAATGTTTCACATAGATATAACACAGATATAACAGGTATAGGCATACATATTTGTATCAGTGGTTTTGTGATGTACCATTATGTAGGCCTATGTTCAAAGTGTGTGCATGTGAATTTCCATCATAATTGATCTTTGAGTTTTTATTCAGATAAGTGCAGGGAACTTCCATGGTGGACCAGATTGAGTTAATGATTTTACATGAGTTACTGAAACAGAGTTATTAAATTGTATTTCTTATGTAAAATGAAAAAAGCAAGGTTTTTAAGTCTGCGACAAATTAAATTAAGATTCTGAAAAAATTAATTTGAAGCCCTGCGTGGTAGGAACAAAAAGAGCGAGGAGTATATTTGTTGACATTCAAAACATGTGCAACAATCTGTAGAAAATAATTCTTGAATATTTATCATGCTTGTTTAAAAAAAAAACCTGTTGCTCTACCCGTATAATGATTTGCTGATTATATATTCCACTGCCTATTGTTTTGTCTCTCCAGTCAGTTGCTGCATGACTTTTATTCCTGTATCCCCCCTGAAAAACTCCAGAAACAGAAGGTGGCCTCCATGACTGAAATCGTCAGCAGCCAACTCTTCCAGAGACAAGGTATGTCAATTTTTTTCCAATTACAGGCCTCAAGCACTGAGCTGCTAACCAGGAGCCGACTTAACGGTCGTGTGAAAAACCAATCAGAGATGTGTGCAGTGCCAAACAACTGCCAACCCATTCTGTGTGAAATCCTACAGAGCATTAGTTACTTCTCACTTAAAGGTTGAGATCACATTAAAAGGTCTATTATACAGTGAGTAATTCCAGCCCAAGTAACGGGACTGGGCAGACAGCTGTTTCCACTGTACTTTATGACCAGTATAAGGTAGTCGCTTTGCTTTAAAGGTTTTATCTTGATCCAGCACAGTGGATAAAAGTGTAGTGCTAATACTGCAAGGGTAATGTTCCATTCCCTGTAGGGCAATCAAGTAAAGCACTCTGGATAAAAGCATCAGCCAAATGGTGAAAGGACATACTGGTGTTTATGCATTTACGGTTTATTTGGTTTACTGCAACATACACACACATTCAATTTAATTTATATAGAATAAACTTGACTTGACCCCCTTACATAATTTCATTGAAACATTTACCCCATTTACACTGTAAAAAAGAAAACAAAAAAAAAACGTTGTTTCCACGCAGTTTTTGAGTTTTTAGTCCAAATCAAATGTTGAAGACGGTTTTGTTGACATATGCTTTTGTGTTGAGTTGATTTACTTTTCTTACTTAGATAAACTGGCTCTTTGAGTTTTAGAAACCAAAAACATTCTGTATTTCAAAATTGTTCACACTGAGCTGTGAACCAAATCTGTCTTTATTTGGGTGCCTGAAAATTAAACGGTTGTGAAGTGAAAATATTAAATTATTAACCATTGTTTACTCTCACTTTAATGAGTTTACTCAACAGTTTTTGAAGTTTATATTTTTTTGTGTTAACTTAAAAGAAGGATTTATTTACTTCATACAGGAAAAATATGAAGAAAAGAGTGAATTAGATAAGAAGAAACATAAATAAAGAAAAGAAAAAAAACTGAAAGGATCCCTTCAGAAATTCAAACAATTAGATTTACAGCACCAATACAATTAGAAATGGAAGAAGAAAGCATGGGATATTTAGAGTTTTCCATAGCCACACACTTCATTAAATCATTTTTCCCCATTTCATATTATGTTGTTCTACTTTGTAATTATTTTCCAAAAGAAACAAAATGTTTTCACTTAAGTTCATATTAGTTCTTCATTGAGCTCTTACCACAATAATTGTATTTATTATCCGGGGACAGTTTTCATCCAGAGCCCCCAATATCATGGTTAATAAAGGTGTAAATTTAACGTGGATGTTTTTCAGCTTATTTCAAAAGTTAAGACTTTGAATTTGATTAAAAAATTTAACCATTTAGTAAAGACAGTTGTCTTGAAATTGAAATTAGTTTTCTCAACTTCAAATAATGATGATATGGATGTTTGTGTTACCTTTTCTTCAGGGGTGATTTTCTGTTGAGCTGAGATGTTGATCCTGTAGCCCAAAGTTTCAGTGCTGCTATGTTCACCTCCACTGACATTACAATCAGTGCAATGGACCCCATTCAGATACCACCTTATTACAATCAACACAAGTGGCACCTCTTAATGTACTCCTCCACTGGTGGTAAAGGTCATTTCAAGTCACGCTTGCTGAGATGAAACAATCTTGAGGCTAAAATAACTTTGACCCAAACAGATATTTGTTAGTCACGGCGGTATCTGAAGGATTTCTTTTGTCCTTGCGGCACTGACGTTCCCTTTCGAGCTAGACTGAAAACGTCCGTGAACTTGATTGCAAGCAGAAAATGAGTATACTGTTCACGCCTCGGTGGGTTTTGGTGGTGAATATAGAGAAAGATAAGTGTTATCCATATTAATGTCACAGGTGATACCTGCCATCTGCCAGAGGAGAAGAATAATATTGCCTAACGTTTGAAGCAGTGAAGAGACAGGACGTGTTCTCAGATCGCCGCAGTTTCACCATCATTTATGTGTCACTTCTCAGTCAATGCCTATTCTACTTTTAAGTGATTTTCAGTAGATTTGGTATAATTGCCGGGGACACAAGTTTGTCTGTATCGCACCTTTTTTAAGTGCACTACACATCGATGGTCACACACTCTGCATCAATCAGTCCGCCCCCTACCTCTGTTCGGCTCTATTATGTCTGTCTAATGTGCTTGTAGTGGGCTGATAAGTGGCGGGTTCCCCTGCATAGGAACACATGGTGATGGATAGAGTGGGCTAATGTTGTGCTGCTGTATAATACTGACTCGATAAGGGGGCCCATAATCGGGCCTCTGCAGCGCAAACACCAGAATTGGAAGTTGTCTGTGACTGATTGCGAGAGACCAAATTTGGTTTGCGACAGAAATCGGTCTGAGTGGGGCTGAGATGGGATACATGCTGGGCTGTGCTAGACAGATTAAGTCACATCATAGACATATCTCCATGTGTGTTTGAATGCATTCTCATACCTGCAAACAAATTTGTATGTATTTGTTCCAGAGTGACTGATCACACTATATCTGGATGTGAGTGCATTTGTGCATTTTTGTGTTTGTGTACTGGTGCATGCTAAATGGGCGTGTGCGCTAGCTGCCTTGAATGTTGTTTTTGCCCAGTGTAGCAGTGGATCTGCTCATCAGTCAGTCACTGCCAGCCAAGTCAGTGGCCGGTCCAGGATACGGTCCTTTGGTATTGATCCTGGCTCCGATGATTGATTCCCTGGGGGGCGAGACGACAGGCCTGGCCCTCTGGCTGGCTGTCAACACGCTCAGAGTCACACTCTGTCACCAGGAGAGGAAGAGGAGAGGGAAGAAAGTGATGAAAGTAACAGGAGAGGGAGCAATGGGGACGACAGGTATGGAAAGATAGAGAGGGATAAAGAGAAAAAAATCAAAGCAATGTAGAGCCTTGTGCCAAAACGCTATATATCAATTTTGGCAAACAAAGACCTCTGAATTATCAGTCAATATATGAAAAAAGATAACTGTCCTCCAACTATTTTGGAAGCAAAGATTTGGAAATTACTTTTTTCTCCAGTCATGGCCAGGAAAGTGTTTTGAATTCATGCCAAGAGTCATTTTGAGTGTTTATAATTTTTTAAAATGGTGAAAGTCTCCTTTTGGAATAAAACTTCAAATGAAAAAAATGATGGCGGTGGAGCCAGAGTCTGGAGTAGATTCTCACACCCGCTCCTGAAAAGCTGAGAACCAGAACAACATGTTCCTACAGTTATCTCTAATTTAAATCTGCACCTGTCCCTGAACTGTTAATGTAAGTCCCGCGATCCAACACGCAGCCATGATTTAACACACATTAAGCCACTCACTCGCGTTGTCAACTGGCAGCGCACCTGTGCTCCCTGCAGATGTCATTGTGTTTCCATAGTGATGCTGAACCTGTCTTGTGGTTATCAAAAATGAATACTTTTAAAAACTTTTTACATGCTGCAAAGCCACTGACAACATTATTCTCACAATCTCTCTCACCAAATTTCTCCCACATGTCCGACTTGGCCTTCACTGATGCACTGACAAATTGAGAATTTCTGCTTGCTAATTTTCCTTTTATGTCATCCATTTTAGCTGTAGATGTAAATGTTAAAAATTATGCACAATCATTTTCATCTCAACGTTATTGTATTGTATGTTTTATATTATTGTTGTCACCTGCTGCCCACCTGCAATTAGTTTATTTTCACTCCTGCCTGCAGGTACCTGACCTGGTCAGGCAGAAGTAGCAAAGACACCAAGGAGATAAAAAAACAAATAGAGGAGGAAGGGAGAAAAAAAATACCAGAGTTAATTTGCAAAGGCGAAAGACAGAAAGAGAATGAGGGAAGAATCTTTAGGGGAAAATGCCACTGATCAGGAAGAGAGGAAAGAGGAGAGACATGATGATGGGTAAAGGTGGGGCATGTGCAGAGTGAAATGTAAAGGGATGGGAAAGATGGATGACGGGGGAGTGGGGCAGAGACGAAGGGCGGTTGAAAGAGAAGGAACAAGGGAATTAAGGTGCATAAAGATGGAGGAGAGAACAGGTGGATGGTGGTGGTGCTGAGAGCAAACAAAATAGCTTGGGGAAAGAAAGAAAGAAATAAGAGTTTGTGTGAGAGATTGGCCTTGTTTTTTTATTGAACAGTCCAGAAGTGATTAAAGTTTAAGGCCTGCTCGCATGGAATCTCTGCTCACACGCAATCTATCAACAAGCCAGCATGCTGTTGGTCAGCGGTACCTGGCCCCTCCTCCACTCTCTTTCCTCCATCCTCTGGCACGGTACTTATTTATTTATTCGTTCATTTATACATCGGTCCATTCCATCTCGATCGCTGCCTCGCCAAATGAGGGCTGACACTCACTCTAATTGAGATGCATTTTTAGCATTGGGATGCTAATCAGAGGGCTTGTATGCTGGGGTGCCATTCGTCCAGGAGGCTGAAATATGCAGCAGAGTTAAATTATATATTTATAATAGCTAATGGCCCCGGGTGTCCTATCACTGCACAGCAATACATATTTAATAACCCCTACCTACCTGTCTGTCTGACTGTCTGTCTAAGCAGGCCTGCCCAGCTCATCCTCCAGGGAGAAATGTCAAGCCACTGACAGTGTAGGAGAGCTTAGATGATGTAAGGGGATGGTGTGTGTATGTGAGTGTGTGTGTGACAGGAGATCACTTGCTTGTTCATGTTTGACAGAGGGTGAGTGAGAGCGATCTTAGAGATCATTATTTTTGGTTTTTACGCTACAAAAAAAAAATTGTCAATTAATTGGCCTTCATTTTAGACATAAAAAAATTATAAAAACTCATTAATACAAATCTGGGTGGTAATGGGATTATATAAACACAATTTGAAAGAATTATTTTAACCTTTGCTTGTTTTAACTCTTTTTTTGTTTACTTGGAGGAGCATAATGAGCAGCACATTTGCATTTTCTCCACAGTTTTTTTCCTCACATACTCCTGCTGGCAGATTTTCTAAGCTGTCCTCATTGCAAGAGGACAGTGTTTAAACCACAGTGGTCAGAATTAGGGCTGCACAGTTAATCGAAATATGGTCAAGTGCAATATCCAAATCACAGAATTTTTATGAGACAGGAAAAAATGTGTGACAAAACAGCTTTATAATGAAATATCGTAGTGCTGCAGAGATGGCCTGGCCAACGAATCTTGTTCCTCAGATGTAAGAAAACATGTTTGTTTCATACAGAACCCAACAAATGACACATCACCATGATTTTAATATTTTTTGTGAAAATGAAAATTGTGATTCAAAAATGATCATTCCCACTAATACTCAAAATAATTGTAACATGATTCTTTTAAACATATCATGCAGCAGCGGCGTAAGGTAGTTGCAACAGGCCCCAGTACACACTATTATAATGAGCCCAGTGCATGCTATAGTTACAGGTACTTGTCCTCCTGTTCTTTTCTGTCTTGTCTTCTGCCACCTTTATGATTGTCAGTCTTGATAAATTTTGTGCGTAAGCTAGCTGTCGTATATTTTATCATCTAATGACATGATCAAGTAGACCTGACATTGGACAGCAGTTATTAGCCAGAAAAAATAATTAAATGAAATCATTCACTTTTCATAGTTTATTTATAGTTTTGATAGTTAATGTAGAATAGGTATATCATTTTGTTATAAATTGCCACTGATTATTTTCCAAAAAGAAAGAGAAAACCATGACAAAGATAAGTTTGCTTTTCAAAGTTCGAAATAGCAAATGGCACCATTATTCATTTAATGTGATAGGGATATTTCTGAGGTGCCAATCTGAGACATTCGCAAGGGCCTATTCTTCACTCATCACATTGTTTGAAGGCCTGCACTCCTTATGGGTCCCCCCTCATCCCATGGGCCCCGGTGCAACTGCATTGCCTGCACATTGTTTATATTTATGACCTATTATGCAGCTCTAGTCAAAATCTTCTTTCAGCAGGAAACACTAGAACATATGGGCGAATGGGGACTAAACTGTGGATATAAATTTAGTATAAATTTATCTGCTCATTCTGAGAAAATAGGGAAAAATACAGTGAAAACCAAAAAAGCTAAGTCTTTAAATACAATGTATGTATGGGAGAGTCTCGCATACTTGTATGTAAGGTTGTTTTTTTGGCAGTTATTCTGTAGGAAAGCAGTTGCTATTTCTGTAATGAGGTCCTGTCACATGGTCACATGCATTCATTTTTCTCCAACCCTTGTATGTGTGTGTATGTGTGTGTGCTTGTTTAACTAATTTGTGGGGTCCAGTTATGTGGGTTAGGGCTTATTGGTGCCCACAAATATAGTAACACAAGTGTGTGTGTGTGTGTGTGTCCTGTTTGTGTCCAACTTCCTGATTTTCTCTGTCCATGTGCTTGGCTTTCTCATGACTGGTTGTGTACATGGGCAGTGTTTGAAGGGATTGGATTTTTTCCCTCTTGCTCAAAAATACTCCTCTGATTTATTCAGCATACCCTCCTGGGATTAAGGATCTTGGCAAGCATATACTGTATACACACACACGAACACACACAATGCACCCATACGCAGTCTGGCACGCATGCACAGATCCACATGTGCATCCTGTCATACGGGTTAATCTGGTTTTGAGACAAAATTAAATTTACGAGGCGCATTATGGCTCAATTTAGGCAAATTATAATGCCGTCAGGCAATCACTGTGACAGATTGAGAGCATCAACACTGATAAGGGGGGAGGGGGTGGGACAAGAGATCAGGGAGAGCAAAGAGCAGAGGGACAGAGAGATGAGTCTGTCATTTTGTTTGCCCACTCATTTCCCAAAGCTGGTCAAAGTCCCTGCTTCAATCCACTGTATTTTCTCAGCCAGGCTGCTATTTCCCTTCCTCCATCTGTACATCTGGAGGAAAGGCTGCAGTCATATCACTTGTGTTGTGGTACATATTAAACAGATTGAAGGAAACCCCACACGTTTCAGTATAATGCTCTTCTAAGATTAATTGTTACTGCTAAGTATCTCCATAACATGATGTAAAAAAAAAAAACGTAATAGAGAAAAGCTGCCTGTGCAGAAGGTTTTTTATTTATTGTTCATGTCACTCCATAGAAACAGCAGCAATCTCATTACTTAAATTGCTTGCGTTTTACTGCAGCACATTATACAGTATTGTTGACATTGTTCACACCCATGTCTATATTCCCCCTGCTGTGATTACTTAACAGATGCATGTCAGTGCCTGATGAATATGGATGAGTGATGAACTGTACAGTTATTATCGTCAGGATTTAATCAGTGCTGAGTGATCTCTCGTCCCCACATTCTCTACCAATCAGCATTAGTGACAGGTCACTTTGGGCCCCAGTTCCAACCGTACTGAAGGTAATTTTCTCTATTTGACTCTAAAAGAGCTTCAGATGACAAATATATTGCTAAGTAACCACTTAAACAATTACCTTCTTTACTCCCTGTGGTCTGAACTTATATACAGCTGTGTTAATATCTTACTTTAAATAAATCTCCTGTGAAAAGCTATTTAATAGTGGAAAGATGATGTGCGATGTAAGTGTGAGGTGCACCTGGAGGGTAAGCAAGTGTTTGCATGCACCACCAGGGACTTGCATTTATTGTTACATATTTCTTCTGGCCAGTCTCAAAGCAGCTGGTTGAGGTGTAATTTCAAAGCTGTCAGCTTTACTGCAGCTCAGGGTGTGTAAGTGTGTGTCTGTGTAACAGGTTGCTAGGTGGTCCAGTAAGCCCCCATGTGCCCATATGCTGTATCCTCACTAATATAGACATATTAAGAGACAGACGTGAATCATAAAAAACATAATTGTCATATGGCTGCTGTGTCCCCTCAGGCCATCTCAAAAGTGCTGCTGTCTGTTCTGCTCAACTCTGCTCTTTATGAACTGCAGTATCTTTGTTTACTGCATGCTACCTCTCTTCTTATTTTCTTTTTCTCTCTTCCCCTTCTTCTCTTCTCTCCTCTCATTTTCCGGGTCAAGGATTTAAGTAAGGAAAAACTTAAAGACAGAGCAGACGCTCCAAGGTGAAATCATTTAAATGTCCAATATGAGATAAAACCTGAATGGTGCATGCTTTAAAAACCACTGTTAACTAATAATACTGGTGATTTGCAATGGCTTATTTTACATGGAATTGCATTTGTATCAGTGTTCCTATAGTATCAGATGAGTGTCCATTTGGTTCTGTAACAACGACTATATATCATTGTTTTGTATAATGTTCTAGAAAATAGGTTGACTGTTGAATTTCCTGTTAATTTATTTATGTAAGAAAGGGAAAAATGGATAGAGGACAGGGTGTGATTGTTGATTAGATTTTAAGAGTCTAATTAGAGCATGACAATGGAGTATTTGGATGATCTTCAAAACCCAGCTGACATAAGGTGTCAAACCATCAGTAAAAACATTCATAACAGCAGCTCTACAGAACTACTTTTGCGTGCACAGACTTGCAGATGCTGCCACCCACATGAACCTCATCAACCTTAAGGAATATTCATCATCTGTGTGATCATACATTAGCAAACGTGTCGATGATGCGGCGAAAACAACCAGAAACCCTGGATGAATGGAGAGGTGAGGACTTTATCTAGAGACAAGTGACAAGTAAGCTTACAGCACCAACAGAGCAAAACTGAATGCTGGCATCAAGGAGACTCAGCAGAGACTGGAGAGAGACCTCGACAGCAACAGCTCCAAAGATATGTGGGAGGTGGTTAAAAATGTCACAGGCTACAAAAGCAGGAGCCCTTCCATAATGTGTGACATCACATTACCAGATGAGCTAAACATATTTTATGCTTGCTTTTATCTCCACAATAAAGAGTGAACTGTGAAGTCTACTCCACCTCCAGAGGACCTGCCTCTGTCTGTACAGAGGATGTGAGAAAAATCCTGCTGAGAGTAAACATGAGTAAAGCTGCTGGACCTGATAACATCCCTGGCCATGTATTAAACACATGTGCCAATAACCAGCGAGTAGATGTCATAACTGACATTTTTAACATGTCACTGTCACAGGACATTGTTTTCACCTACTTAAAGGTAGCCCCATCGTCCCTGGAAGTCTGCAGTTTCTAGTCTAAATTACTACCATCCTGTGGCACTCACCCCAATTTTAATGTACTGCTTTGAGAAACTGGTTCTCCAGCACATATAGAAAAGCATCCCTGGACCCTCGCCTTTTTGCATTCAGAACCAAGAGTTTCACAGAGGAGGCCATCTCCACTGCCCTCTGCTCAGTTATCACTCACCTTGAGGACAGAATGCTGTTTGTTGATTTCAGCTCAGTATTCAACAGAATCTCCCTCATGGTGCTGATTGGCAACTTTAACACTCTGGGCTTGAGTACCACACTGCAATTGGATATCAGACTTCCTTACAAACAGACTGCAGACAGTTTCAAATCAACTTGCAGAGTGGTGCACAGAAAACAACCTATTGCTCAACGTCAACAAGGAGCTGACTGCTCATTTTGAAAAAGGAGGCAAATACACACACCCCTGTCTACATGAGAGAAACAGGTGGAACAGGTGAACAATTTCAGGTTCCTCGCTATCAATATCACAGAGGAGCTGGCATGAACATCACATATGCGCAGCCAAACTCAGAAACAGCTGTAAATTCCCATGCCATGTTCTTGTTAACTTCTACGGAGGAGCAATAGAAAGCATCCTGACTAGAAACCTCACAAACTGGCATGGGATGTGCACAGCTCAGGACAGGAAATTTCTACAGTGGTTGAATAAAATGGCCCAGAATATCATTTATACCAATCTACTGAGCATCAGCGATACTGGAGAAAGAAGGTGCTTGTGCAGAGGCCAGAGGATATCTAAAGACATTACCCACCCCAGCCACAGTCTGCTCACCCTGCTGCCTCCTGGCAGGACATACAGAAGTATCCACAGTCGTACCGCCAGACTGAAGAGCAGCTTCTTCCCTTGCAAAATCACTTCTGCAGATTCTCTGTGTTTGTCTTTGTACAAATCTATTCCAAATGTAATACTTTTTATCTGAATACATGATTATTCAAAAACTCATAACTGCTTCCTATCTCTTCTTTTTTCTCTTCTCTTCTATTTTCTCTCTTCTATTTCTGCTCTCCTCTCCTCTCCTCCTCTCTCCTGCTGTGTCGTACTCTGGTATATTATTTTACACTGTGTTACATTACATTAGCTTTTGTTACATCACATTAAGGTTCATGTCACACTGTACAGTAACTGCATTGAGATCACACTCACAAACACCCAGCAAAAACAGCCTGCTATACCTGTTTGAGGATTATGAATAGAAATTGGGTACAAAAAATGGTATGTGTGTGTGTGTGTGTGTGTGTGTGCATGTTTGAGTGTTTATGTGTGTGTTTGACAGCTGAGGAACCATCTGCCACAAATGATTGTTGACTGTTGTTATACAGGCTGACCCAAAATAGCTGTGCTTACTGTAGAACTGTGAGTTGATGGTTGCACAAGGTTAATGAGAGAGAAAGAGAGACAGTTTCTGCCATTCACTCAGAGTCTGCAGAGACTGCAGTTTTGGGGGGGTTGTGGATGAAACAGTGGAAGGAAAGAGGGATGGATGAGACTAATGGAGCAAAGTGAATGGAGTTTAATCATTTTGGGAAATGCCTCTGTCTCACACTCTCCTTCCATCTCATTTATATTCTGATCCATGCTTGAGTCTGTGGGTTGATCTCGATGGAAACTGAATGCAGACAAGGACAGTAGAGGGACATGACAGTCAGTGTATCAACACACTTATCCATTAAATGGATAGTTCGGATTATATAATGTGGGATCGTGTGAAGTGTGTATTGATAGCCAGTGTATTATAGCATATTGATGAGAACCTCATACAAACCCACTTCAAATAATCCAAACTATCCCTTTAATTCATTTTCTACAGACGTGAGACAGCTAAGCTGTCTATAGCCGACTTTCCACCACGCAGCTAAGCGGAGTCTTTCTCTCATGTTTCTCAGGTTACGGCAAAATAGCATTTCTGGGGACTGTTTAAAGCTTAATGATCCCCGTTGGGACGCTGGGTCATTATACAGCAGCAGCGATAACAGTGGATGGCATTGAAGATATTACAACAAACGATTCCAACACTTCAGTAAATTGGAGATAATATAAAGAATAAGTGAATAAAGATTTACAGATTGAGTGTATAAATCAAAATTGTGCTCATTCTGTTCTCCAATCTGAACAAAATACAAAGCAGGGTTTATAAACTGAAATCAGATATAGGCTTAACCAGAGCCGGCGGCTTGGTGATATATTACTCTCCTATTAGAGGACACTGGGAATAAGCCTGCCCATCAGTCAAAGCGGTGATCTGGTTCACCGCAAGGCATTCATCTGCCATTGATCTGCCTCTGTTAAATTGATCAAAAATGCTGTAGCAACTAATGCTACCAACAGACTAATTGGTCAATCAATTGAATAGTCATAAGGAAGACAGAGCAGAGGAGGAAGGCAGAGATGAGGGGTGGCAATTAGTGGGTGAGTCACAGACAGTGACTAAGACAGGTGGAGAGAAAAAGAAAGATAATATGGAGGCAGTTTGAAGCAGAGGATGAAATAAAAAAACAAAAGATGCATCTAGAAGCAACACTCAAGGGATTATCTGAACAGTCACAACAGTCTAGTGCTTGTTATCCTTGCAACAAATCTCTGTTTTAGTAGTAAACATGACAAACATAACCAAATATCAGCACATACATGGTGTTATACATCTATATTAAGTTATTATAAGTGGGGATGCAAATGAATACATTATTTGAGACAGCACAAAAAATGTTAAGGAAAAAAATGATAAACAAATGCAAATAAACCTATTATTTGGGAGGAAAAAGTCAGTTTCATGATTGATGCCTGTGCCTCAGTTTCTTTCAGTTGATTTGTATCATTGTGGAAGGCCTTAAGATAAAAGTTCCCATTCTCTTTTCAACTAGGGATGCACCTGCACCCAAATACATTATTCGGGAAAGCACAAATAATGCAATGAAAACAAATGATAAACAAATACAAATAAACAAATTATTCCTTGGGGGAAAAAAAGTCAGTTTTGTGATTGACATGTCTGTGTGTAAGTTTCTTCTAATTTATTCATATCATTGTGGAAGGTGACAAGATAAAAATGCCCATTATGTTTGCCACTAGGAATGCATCTATTTGGGAAAACACAAATAATGCGATGGAAATAGATATTTCTTCTCCACGAACTTGCTTGTTATTATCCAGGGAAAAAAAATCTAAAATGCAGTAACGTTAAGAGCACTACTTTTTACTTTTATTTAGGAACGTTTTTACACAAGTACTTGGATTAAATATTCCAATATTATTCTAAAACTAATATCTATGTGTAATATTCTAGCACTGTTAACAGCAGTAAAATTAATACATCAAGAACCATGAGCTCAGCATCATGGCATTTTAAGATAATTTCCTTCAAGGATATTTTTTACAGTTTTGCAGTAACAAGTCTATTTTCAATGCAATACAGAAACTTTCAATTGATAAAATATATGTATATATATTTTACAGTTTCTCATTGCTCAATATATAATATTTCATATTTAATTACATATAAAATCAAGCTGGTGCTTTGAAAAGACAACAGTTGCATTGCCAATCAGTAATAGGTTAGAAAACAAAACACAGATACACATACAGATTATGGCATCTCTGTGTGCCTTCAAAACAGAAATAGTAAATTCTGGTAGATTTTTGTGCTTGCATCTATACTTAGGAGAAAACATGAGGAAAAACAATTATTTTCAAGAGAACATCCTTTACTATGGTTGTGTTTACTTTGGTTTGGCTGACAGTATTTGTTCTGTGCCAGGTCTTATCAACATCATAGCAAAAATGCCCGTGAAAAATGCACTTTCAGGCATCATAACTGCTGTATATCACCATCAGTCAAAAGTGCACTCTGTATCATCTGTAACTTATTGGCCTACACTTTCAGGAGAGCACTCAGTCAAACAGGCGAGACAATTTTATGTATTTCTATGAAAAAAATATCACTGCATTAAACTATTTAGTGACAGCTTTCTCGCTTTTACAAATCATACATGTCAGATATATTTTACCACCATACCAAATTGAACCAGCAATTAAAGAAAAAAGTGTGGACAGACAAGCACAACCTAAATGCGAACAGAGGAAATGTGGGGCTTTAAATTTCTAGTGGGGCTTAGGAGAGAAGTGAGGAAAGAGGGAGGAAGACAAATGAAGAATGGAGCAAGAGTGGATGAGAGGAGACACCCACAGTGACACGAAGAGATGAAAAACTTGCTGAGGGAGACATTTAGTCATCACAAAGCGGGACGACAGTTGGCGTGGTCCCAACCCCCTCTCAACTCCAAAGATTTACTTGTCGTTGCGCCACCAAACCTCCTCATTATCATCTTTTCTATCACTCTATCTTCCCGAGAGCAAGGCACGACAAGCGAAGGGAGCGAAGCGAGAGGGATGGGTAGAAAGGGGAAGACACCTCTGATTTACATGCCTCTTAGAAACTGAGATTGCATCTCATTATCATGTGCTATAGTTTATTGTGTTTGGCTGTCAGATGAAAAAATGGAAGCGAGAAAGGATGAGCTGGCTGCTGAGCCATCAAAGCTGCTCTCTGTGTGGTAGCCTGCCAGCACTGGCGGCTGTCTGCTCTCACAAACTTGGTAACCCAAACACATAACCACACTCTTACACAGGCACAAAGAGATTCCAGCTCCAGCACCAAATCAGACGCAAAAAGGACAATTCATACTTGGGCACACAGACACACACATTGGTATTAATAATCAAAGGGAGATTACAGCTAGAATAAATAGACATTTCCAATTGAATATAGATGAGCACTTGAAGCTCTGCTGGTGTGCACTGTGTGTTGTGTGAGAGCACCTGTGTGTATTTCTGTTTCTTTGAACAAGTGTGTATCTCTGCACACGGCGAAAGCCAGATGAGAAAAAAAAGTTAAAATGCATCCCAATGTTTGCCCCAAGACCTTGATTTCCATTTGTCTGTCAATGCCTCTTGGCGAAGCTGTCTTCCACACCATGGCTGAATTGATTTACTGCATTGTTGCACTGCGGGCTCAGACACATAACATGCAACAAAATCACACAGGCAAGTGGAACATAGACACGCAGGTGTGCACAGGAAAATGCAACCGTTGATGCATTCACCAATGGGAATTTTATTTATGTGTGTGTCAAACTGCCTTTTCCACTATAAATTAGCGTGGAAATTTTACGTTTTTTTCATGTCACATCAAACCTGTTGAAATGTGAATAAAAGGCAACATAAGCATCAGTTCAAATGCCTTCTAATTCTCTTTTTCCTCGTCACTTTTTCATCCCCTCTGCCACCACGTCCCCCCCGCCTTTAGTTGAGCCACTCAGGCAGCGTATCTTTTTAGGCTGCTTCGTTACAAACTTGCCGTTAGCGAGCTCGACCAAACAGACCTCTGCAAAAATGGTTTAAGGTTATAGGATTAGGGCCATGACTCTGGCAATCCCAGCAAAGGATGCTGGATTTGTATGCAGCCCCAAAGGAAGTTCTGTCTGAGAGGCTCAAGCCAGAGCAGATCAAGAGCGCATAGAACATGTAGTACTGTTCTGTACTCACTGAGAGGACAGAAGCTGGAGAACGTGCTTGTGACAATACGAAACTAGTTGTCAGATAGTTAAGATATGAAGTGAAAACAAAATGAATTTGTCAAAAAAGAAACATTAAAAAAAAAACAATACAGACAGAGAATTATACAAGAGTTCCTGAAAAATCAGGAAAGCTCATCTCTGATGTAATCTTTAGAGGAAACAATCTGCTCAAAATAAATCCTAATCGCTCATTTTACACAAACTGCCTGCAGTTATTAGTTGTGTACTGTTAAGAAAATGGTTGGAAACCACTGAGTTATAGGCAGCAAATAGCTGATACATTACTGAAAGTATTTTGTAGTCCTGGGTGATATAGATGAAAAATTTATTACGATAGTGAAGTTTCGTATCAGTAGATACAGGCATTATAAATTTTTGATCATGAAGGACAGGTCATGTCTGACCCCATGCTGTGTGCTCCTAAGAGAAGCAGCCAAAGTGATAAAATAAGTTTGTTGTCATCCATCCATCCATGCAGCAACAGACAACAAGTCCTCCTGGGAGATCCTAAGACATTCCCAGTAGTGCTTCTACTCTGTACTTTCCTCCGGATGACCGAGCCCTTCACCCTCTGAGAGCTGTCTGACTTGGAAAAAAAAAACAAACACAAAAAAACCTTCCATACCGGCAAGCTAATCTAACCTTTTTTTTTTTATATACAATTTTCTTTGTCTTTTGTCATTCCACCCTGTTTATGCTGTTGTCACATGTCAATGATGCAATCAAACAACACCTGTTAAATGATTGGCTGTGTCACTTGTAGCACATAGGGATGTGATAGGCTGTTTATGAGCCAGGGAGGGAAGACACTTGGACTTTGTCTGTTAAATGACTGTGTATCACTTTGCATTATGAAAGGATATGAGGCTGTTTATGAACTGAGGTGTATTTATTGCTTAATATGCGTTTAATACATTTGAAACTATCGAACGCTATCTATCACTATCTTTTAACTACTTTCTTGTTTCTATTGAAGATGTGTCTATCACCAACACATACTGCTAGTGTTTTATCGGCCAGGCCAAGTTTGTGGTGAAATGTTTTTTTACAGGGAATGCATTGGAGATTGAATTGGAGAGGCAGAATTATGATGAACAGAACAGTAAGTTGACGTGACAGAAATGGGAAGCAAGAGCAAAGGTGTTAAAGGACCTGTGGAGGGGTCAGCAGAGACAAGAAAACGAGATGGAAAACAAGATGGAAAAGATTGAAATGTAAAAGTTGAAGAGATTGCAAGATGCATGGAGCACCAGGGAACACAGGGAAGAGAAATATGAATAAAGTGAGATGCATACAAGTGGGAAAGGCAGCCACAAAGAGGAGTGAGAGGAGGCTGGCAGAAGCTGCAGATTTTATGTGGAAGCTACATTTGCAAGCTTTTGGCATTTAAGGACCCACCAGATCGAGCATTTGTGCTGAGGGAATTAATTGCATTTTGTCAGCTTGCAAATGCTTTTCACAGTGACTATCAAAGTCCCTCCAGCTCAAACAAGGGCAATTTTGTTCAGATAGTTAAACTACTCAGCCAATATGATAGTACTCTTAAGGTTAATATAAGCTGAGTCAAGAAATAAAATCCCTGTAAAAGGACCTCAGGTGGCTCCACTCACAGTATGCGCTCTGTTTAAAAAAGTCGAAGAAGAAATGCAGGGGGCATCTGTCGTGTCTGATTGGACCACTGAGGTGATCCACTGTGAGGTGGTGTGCAAGGAAGCTTTTCTTGCATATCTCTCTGCTGGTACAAACACACATTTCTTAACAGAGAGCCTGTGTACGGTCAACCACAGTGCAGCACCACAGAGCAAGTGTTACTTGAAATTTCAAATGCCCTCTTAAAGAATGACCCAGACCTCAGAGCTGCGCACCATTGTAGCGGGTGTTCTTACAAGACTGAAAGCCCAGAGGACCATGGTGCCAGTTCAAAGAAGTCTTTGAGAAAGCCACCATTCAGGCTGAAGCAGCAGATATTAGCATTTCTGATGTTATTCGAGGCCAGGCAAGGTGCTGAGGAATACCTGCAAAGTTAAAAGGCGCTGTTCCGCACCAGTGACTGAAGACTATCAGCTACAGAGCTGGAGGAGCATAACCAAAGCACACTGTACTCCATCATCATTGCTGATGCTCGTATTCAAGGGATCCAGAGGTGTTTTGAAGGGAAAGAGAACCTAAGTAAAATCAAAACAGACAATACAAACACACCCTCACAGATCTGTCAAAATAGTTTGCTAGAGATGAGCAAGCTATTAAGGTGTTCATAAGTTTTCTATACGTTTTCTGAATTTTAAGATGAGAAGCAACTGCTGGCTGAACTGAAGGTGTTTTACTGTGTAAACAAAAGCTCCCTGTAGAGTGCAGGTTATACAGCGTGTTCAAAAAGCATGAAGCCCTGATTGTTTTTCCATCGCTATTTAAACTGGTGAGCCTGAAAATCTATACCATACAGTGTTAGCAAGCCTTATACAGAGGTTGGCCACAGTCAAGAAGATTGTGTCACTGTAGGAAATGAAATTGCAATAGTTAAACTTAAAATCTGAGTTTGTGTGTTACCTGTAGTTATTTAGAAAATAATCACAATGAAATAGGAAATAAAACTGAGTTCCAATTTATGTTTTGATCTTTTTTGACCAACAAGTCTCTATTATGCTTCATCTCTAACTCTTTCTGGCATGTTTTCTTTTCCTAACTTATTTTTTCAACCAAGGCAGCACACAAACTTGTATACCTTCTTGTGTTCTACCCCGTGTTCTTCCATGCCTGTTCTCATTCCCAAGTCAACAAATACTGACATTTTGTCACACCCTTCAGTGACTAATGCAGAAATGCAAGGTCCCAGATGCAAAGTTACAGCGAGGTTACAGCTGCGACACGTCTGCTGGAGCTGATCGGTGCCGTTTTACACAAAGCTTGTGATTCCATCAGCAGTGCTCCTGCGCATCCCAGAAGCAGCTCTCCGTTCTGCTTCAAATTCCTGTGCAGACTCGCTGTCATAAAAACAGACAAAAAAGAAACTAATTAACTATGTACCCCACTGACCCATGGTAGAAGCACAAAAAACGTGGAAAGAGAATCAAGTAAACAAAATCTGAGCAAGTCAACATAATCAAGTGGGCAACATGCACCGCTGCTGAAATGCTTCTGAAATGCTGCTGGTGGAAAGTTACATTTTAACCCAAAAGATAGCCTTATTCTTCTCCTATCCGAGTAGTTTTAGTGCCTAAACGTGCCAAAACGGCAACCATTTCACAGTGTGAACTACGTGTTAAAAGGCTGTCTCATAGAGTTGCCAAAGGGTGCCTTGTGCATCAGTATGAGACACTGAGGGACAAAGACATTGGTAGTTAAGGAGCTGGGATGAGGACGTGTTGAAAACACCTTGCAAAAAGGCCAGACACCTGTCTAGCCCCTAAAGTGCTATTTTTGTGCATTAATATTAATGTTCTCAATGTGACAAACTACTCAATGTGCATTAATATTATGCATAGAGCTTCAGTAAATGTATTCTATCTTTCTGCACTTGCACATAGGGTCAGGGTAGGCGTAGACCTTGAAAACTTGCTATTGTGGTGATTCTTTCATTACGCTAGGCTCCTGACAAGATAAAAACAAAAAGCACTCAGTGTATCACACAACAGGATACCCTTTCAACCCCCCCACCTGCTCTCTGTTTCACTTTCTCTTCACTGAACATGTTGCACCTAAAAATATCAGCTGGGTTTGTTTCTCAGATCAATAGAAAGAAAGTAGCAGGTGGCTTTGGGGTCATTTCACCCGAGAATGGAGTTCTCCACAGGTTTAATGGTACAGCTAGCCCCCGGAAGGCAGATGGATTAATTCTCGGGCTCACACACACACAACAATACTGCTATAAAACACTCATTGTTTTCCCTATGTGAAAGGACAAAAGATGATGAGTTTCAG
Organism: Lutjanus erythropterus; assembly: GCF_056507025.1. Taxonomy (NCBI): domain Eukaryota; kingdom Metazoa; phylum Chordata; class Actinopteri; order Lutjaniformes; family Lutjanidae; genus Lutjanus; species Lutjanus erythropterus. The sequence continues at coordinate 21,138,527 of NC_139321.1, forward strand.
CTTTGATGGATTAAACAGATTTAGCAGGGTTTCCACTCAAATACAAAGCTTGCACCATTGAAAACACCATCCTCGATTTTTTTTTTTTTTAAGTGCACAGACCGGGAGGTCTCTCTGTTTCATGTTCTTTCATCCTGACATTTGTATTTGAAGTTGTACATTACACATTAGGTAAAATAGATTGAGATCCTACTTTTGTTTGTCATCCAATCTTTCACAGTGTCTCATCTAAGTCTCCCCCTCCTCTTGTTGGATTTCCTCCACCTGTCCAGGCCCCTCCTCCTTCTCCTCCCTCTGTTCCTCTGAGTCATTGAGTGCATGCAGTGACTCATGCGTTCCCCCCTCTCTGCATGTTTATGTGATGGAGTGAGCGTTGTGATGAGGGTCCACTCAGCAGGCGTGTAGGTTTGGCTCAGTTAATAATGGAACTAACGAGCATCAGCCCAAATGAGCTTTTAATGGGCTCCGTCTACCTGCGGCTACGAGAGAGGGACGGCATGGAGGAGGAGGAGGAGGAGGAGGTGGTGGTGGTGATGGGGGAGACAAGACAAGAAAGGGAGAGGTCATTGTTGCAGACAGGCCAGAAAAATTAGAAGGATCAGGATCAAATCACAGTGTTCTCATATTATACATATGTAACTGCTGGGCACATCATTTTTTACATCTGACCTTGAGGTAAATAATTTGACCTTAAAGGGAAAAATCAGCACATTTTCATGCGGATGTCCAGTCAGAGTAGCTGGCAAATATAGTCAACTGAATTCCTGTGTGTGCTATTTTGACTAAGAAAGCTGAGTGCTGGCAGTGTCTACATGTACCAGGATGCATTGCAAGCAAGCGTGTGGTGCCACTCTAAGCCTATAGCTATTACTTTGTTGGCCAAAATATAGCATTAGATGCTACCCAGGCATGGCTAGAGGCTATAAATCCATGCTGAAATAGTCTGTACTTCTTCCTTATTACCAACTACATCACTGTGATGTCACTGTGACATCACTGGATGCAGGAATAACAGCAGAATTTGCACGCATTTAGGAATTCATTGCTTCAATTGACTACATTCATCATCATCATTGGCTGAACATTCACATAAAAAGTACAGAATTTTCCCTTTAATATCATCTATTTTAATCCATTTAGACTGTGACCATCTTTGGTAGTTTGGTCACAGTTGTGGTAAGAGAACTTTAATAGGATGGCCTCTTTAAAAATTAATAATTTAAATTATCTGTCAAAGTGTGCCTAGTCACTGATTGTCAGTCTCATTATTAAGTTACTGTCCACAAAACCATGTGTACTTTCAGAGGCCTGGTTTTGTGTCAACAAATTTTCAAGAAAGGTTGACAAACATTTTAAAGGACACATCAACCACTGAACTAAGCAGATTTAGCCCTGCATGTTTTCAGCCTCATCACAAGCCACAACCTTCTCTTTATCTTAGTCTGACTTGAAACTAAACTTAAATCACGTTAAGTTTGAAGTAATATTGTTTTTGTATTCAGCTGAGAGCAACAACTATCTTTAAAAGTTTCCATAATTGGTACATTAAGGATAGTGTGGGACATAAACACATTCATCGGTTTAAAAGGCTTAAAAAAAGTAAAAGATAAAAGATCCACCCTTGAATATTGTTAGACTAGTAGAAATTCCTTTTTACAAGAAATTGCAATGGCACTGTTTTAGGAAATGTGTTAAAGCCTCACACACATCCTTTAATTTACTCAGGTCTGCCTTTACTTCACTTTCCACTATACTACTTTCACTACTGAAGTCCTTCAGTGATTTCCTATAATTCCTAGAATGACTTTGGGCAACCCCCAGAGAGGAGCTGTGACCATTTAACATCCATAAAGAATTTATAGAGCGTTAAGCATCAGGTGTAAGTTGTATAGAAATATAACCTGTCTTCATGTATAGTAGGTTTAACTATGTATATTTCAACCTTAATCAAATTGTTTTATCACTTTGGTGTTCTTCACTTTGACAGGGTCTTTTATGGATATAATTACTGATGATGCTTTACATGTGTGACCACATTAACACACGAATTAACCAAAGATCAGAGAGATGGGAGAGAAAACGTTCGGCCCCGGTGATTGATGTGTTGACTGTGCGGCTGTCAGAGCAGCAGACATGCATGGAACTGTAAATAGACACTTGATTGATGTCACCCCGTCGTGCAGTTTGAGGTTGTGGTTGAATTTCTTCTTCAGGTTGCAGTGGCATCATCACTCATAGCTATGTGGGCACAGCCGTCTCCACAGGTGCTGCACCAATGGATGTGACAGTCCAGATTTGAAGAGTTTTTCAGTGAGGAATGCCATTAAAGTAAAGCATTCTTATCGTTAAGGGTCTTGCCTAAAAGAAGTAAATAAAACATGACTCTTGCTGTCTCAAACTATCCAATTTCTCTTATGCACTGGAAGGTTTTACTGCAGTTGAAAAATAATCTCCACTCCGTACTTGCTTATTAAATCCATCGCCGTGTGTGGGTTTGTGTCTTCACAGAGTGCCGTGATGTGTTGTTACCCATGATGCTGCGAGAGCTGAGCGGGGCACTGGCCAGTATGGCTGATGGACCTCATGATGAAAGGAGAAACAGTCTGGAGCTGCTCAACAACATTTTGGAGGTCCTCAGCCGGGACAGTGTGGTGAGACATGCAGAAATGTTTGTAGAAAAAAAACAACAACTTGGCATTAAACTGCATTGTGGGTGATTGTTTCAAAGTAGACAGCAGTGGATAAAGACTGATTGCAATTTCTTTTCAAAAGTCTGATCTACCGATTCCAATTTTCTTTCTCTCTAAGAACTATAATTTACAGCATACACAAACATTTTGTTATTTTTTTGTGGAAAATTGTATGCTCATAATAATACTTTTAAATTATTAAACAACTTACATTTTTATTGGAAGTGCTGCAGGTTACTGCCAGGTCTTGTCCTCTTTTCCTCTTTTCCGTCTCCCTTTCCGCCTTTTCATTTTTCCAACCTTTCTCCTCCCCTCTTCTCTCCTCGTGTCTTCTCTCACATTTTCTTTATCTCATACTCATGTCCTCTCCTCTATTTCTCCCTCTCTTCTTTCCCTAACTTTTCTCTTTCCATGTTCTTGGAGTTTATCGCTCCTTTTAATGGGCGTGTGTGTGTGTCTGTCATTAACACTGTTGAACATGGCTGTGGTGATACAAATAGGTGTAGTGCTGCTGGCGTGCACCAGAATGACGCTCCGCCACTTTTTTCTGACTAAGCAGGAAAATTGAAAATTTGCAGTTCGCTGATCTGTTTTTTTTTAAAGCGCTTTAAGATCAAATCATCAAGTGCATGTCATGCATGCATGAGATTCAATTGATGAGAAAAATATGATCATGTGGACTAACTGCGGCATAATATTCTCAGCTTGGTGATACTGTTCATGAAGTCAGTACCAATCACAGCTGTTCTCATATTTTCCTCACTTTACATCGTCACCTCATTTCTTTTATTTCTTAACACCTTCTTTCATCTTCAGGTTTTCTGTGTAGTTTTATGCAGCATACAAATATCATTCCCAATCATCTGCAGCTTCACACAGTAACTGCATGGTTGCAGTTTCCGCGGATATAATCAAATGTCAGCGGTAAACGAAATCAGAGCCCAAGTGGTCGCTTGAGGCACACCCACACATCCTCATGCCAGGAACAAGCTGCAACAACACCACTTTAGACTTTAACTCGACACAATCTGCTTGTATCAAAAGATGAAACAGGTCTGGCAAAAATGAAAAACAGCCAAGATAATAACCACTAGATGCTTCCAGCTGAGGCAGAGCTATCAGCAGAAACTTATGAGTGACTGAACTGTCAAGTATCTCTTGCTCTCTCTTACACAATACCTCCTTCTTACAAAGCATTATCATTGGGAAAATGTTGTAAAATTTACCCAGCCCATGAATTATAAGACATTTCTTTTATCTTTTTTAGCATCACTGGAAGAATCTTAACAAGCCCTAAGCTCTGTGCCACCCCAGCGAAACTTGTCTTCTAACGAGTAAAGTAAATAGCCTTAAGCTGTTTCGTCTTCAGTCATTCAGCCGAGCGATGAGGCAGGCCTTGACCAATTAGAATCTAATTGATTTTGTTTCACGCGTGTTGCCGCATGTTAGTCTGTTGAAACAAAATCCAGTTAGCTCCTGAACTAAACACCTTTAATACGCACGCACACACAGAACAAATACATTGGCAGCATCCAGCCGAGGGCTTTTTAATTGCTCCCGCAAGTTGTTGACAGCCTGCTGAGCCTTTGAAGTAAAGGTATGGCTTTTTTCAGCTCTATTTATTTGGATAACACTAATGAAGCATGAGCCAAGAGAAGAGAGACGGTGAGAGAAGGGAGAGGAGTAATGAATGGAGTAGAGTGAATTTGATGAGATGGATTTGTGTTGGTTGAGGTATAAAAGCGAAAGCAGGCGGCGGCAGCGTGTCAAAAGGACATGTAGAGACTGACGCACTGCCTTACACAGGGTTTCTGTCAATCAGTCAATCAAGGACAAAAGTCTGTTATTGGACAAAGTCTGAAGTATCGTGTTCTCTAAAGAAATCTACACACATATACACACACACAACCACACTGTATCGCTGTTTGGTCCATGGTCTAAACATTAAATACTTTCAGTGAGTGAGTGGCTCTGATATTTCATTCTAAATGTAAAGGGACTTATTGAAGTACAAACATTGCACTCAAAGAAAATACACACACACACACACACACACACACACACACACACACACACACACACCAACATTGTCTAGTTAATGCGTGTTGTTAGACTGCAACCAGTATAGTTAAAAAAGAACCTTGACCATAACACCTCTACATGGTTTCCATATGCTGCACAGCTTTTTGTAAAGCCCAGACGCTGTTATTTGCCAATGAAAAGCCTCTCTTGCACATAGACGTGTTATTTGGCTCAAAATATGAAGGATTAGTTTTTGAAATTGTCGGAGGAAAAATGATCAAGTGCCGAAAAGGCCAGAGAAAAGTGCTTATGGGCACGCAGGGAGGGTGAGCGAGTGAGTTAACAGCTTAACCGACGGAGGTGAAAATGTGTGTTTCATAGGGTATAAGATGGAGGGATTTTACAAGAAAACAATACAGGGAGCTGGAGGGATGACAGGCAGAAATTGGAAGAGGGGAGCGAGAAAACAGATGGAGGGAAAACAACAGAAGTGGAGGAGGAAGAGGTGATGTGAGACGGTCTCACCCCCTCATCCCACACCTCTTATTTTCTCCTTTGTTTTTCACCCTTGTGTCTCTGTTCCTTGCTCTGGGTGGTACCTGATTAAGTTGTCACAGCACAGATGCCTCCAAACTAAAAAGAGATGCAGAAAAAGAGAGATGGAAGAGAAAGACAGATGCTCAAGTCTGTGGGGAAGTCTGTGTTGAATTTATAAGTAAGTTTGTGTAACTTTTGTGTTTGTATGCGGTCTTGTGAACGTGCATGATAAAGGGAGGATACTAACAGATAGAGACAGAAAGACATGGCTCACCAGAGCTTTTCTCGCTTTTTTCTTCCCCCCCAGCCCCAAAACAATGTTGTCTGTTTTTCTTTTTTATATTATGTTGCCAGTAGAGATGATAAACCAGACTAGCTTCAGCCTGGAATAAACGAACAGAGTATTGACTTCCACGTGTTTGTGTTGTGCAGGAGAGATGGAGAGTGAGAGCATTGTGTCTCAGCTCCTCTTTCCTGTCTATCTGAGAAACGCTTTCCAGGAGACCAAAATACCTACGGTGAGCCAGGAAGATTTAAGCTTATTTAGGATCAACAGCTGCGCCTCAGCCTAACTACCTCAGTGTGTGTGTGTGTGTGTGTGTGTGTGTGTGTGTGTGTGTGTGTGTGTGTGAGAGAGAGAGAAAGATGTAGTGTCTGAAATGTAAATGTGAGATGACAGACACACACTTCCAGTTGTTTATCTTTCCTGTGTCCTGTGGCTGTGAGTCAGTGCATTAAATGTGGCATAATCTTGCCTTCCCGATTCTAATCAGGCCCTTCAAATCAGCTGCCATCAGGCCTGGACACACAGACACACACAGTCACACACCGCATGTTTGAAAGTTTTGAACTCGAGTCCCTTTTACCTATTTCTGTTATTTTTATCTTCCCTCTTCATTTTATGCTTTGCTGATCAGCTCATGCAAGGACATACACACAAAAAGTGCACGCACACACATTTGGGCCATATTATGGTAACTAGGTTGTGCACATACACAAATACACCTTGAAGCATTAATGCTAAGGTGTGTTTGGATGTAGCAGATGCTCCTCTGGTGAGTTACTGCCCCCAGGCAAGTCTGACTCAGCTTCCATTGACCGATTTACTGTAGCATAATGTCTGTGTGTGTGTGTGTGTGTGTGTGTGTGTGTGTGTGTGTGTGTGTGTGTGTGTGTGTGTGTGTGTGTGTGTGTTTTGCCCTGTGAGCATAGAGTCATGACTCTGTAAAGGCACATATTTTGCATATTCTAAGAGGAGGATTAGCCCCAGTTTTACATGTGTGTCATTAGTTCGACCTCATTTCTCTTCACTTGCAGTTGTCACGGTTCATCAAACATTTTTATTCCTTTTCTCTGTTTTGTTATCTAATTAAAGCTATTTCTCATTATTCGTTGACAGGTTTTCACATCACATTATCAATGTTAAATTAATATCAAGGATAGTAAATAGGTTCAAGTACAGCAGATAAACCTAAATGCTGATATGGTGATAAAAGATTTACTGTCATCTAAGAAGAAAGAGAGAATAGAGAGAATATGTTTAAGACTTTGTTAGAGTTGAGTGGTAACATTTTCTGAGTTAACAGATTTGAAGAGCAAATCTGTCTTGTTGGTCATAATATTCAGATTAAAAATACTTAGAAAGTGCTTCCGAAAGGATCAACAGTAATCCTCATATGTTTTTTTTTTCAGATATTGATACTGAGCTATTTGATTTCCAAATTACCACTGATAGTTTTCAATTGAGCCACCAGAAAATGCTATTTTGCCTACTCCTAGGTACATGTATTACTAAAGAGTGCAGTGTTTGACATTAACATTTGGGCCACTAAAAGGGATTCTGTTCCCACCAAATATTCCATGTAGTTTTTATCAAGTTTTATCCCCATACTGTGAGCCATCGCCAATAAAGTCTTATCCCAGTTCATTTGCAACTTGTAGTTCAACATTCTCTGAAATCAGTGAATAGTCCGCAGGCTACCTACTCATAGATTTGGGCTACTGAAGTATGAAATGCATAGACGCAGGAGTGTATGGGGCTAGACATATCTGGACAGAATTCACTGCCACCAGTTTTCTCAACTAGCTGAGACGTCGAGCTCGTTCTTGATTGAAAACAATGCCTCTAGGAAACATTACATCAGGATGCTTAGGGAATGTGGAAATCACAAGTGTCACAGTTAAGAAGGCTGTGTTGAATTGTGTTAAATAGCCCTTTCTGTATTGCTTTTACACACTTTACATTTGGGCTACCAAAAGTGTACTCTGGCCACAAACTTTAGGGGCTCAGTGGCTCATGCAGCCAGTGCTTAAAAATATTATATTATTATCTATTTGTGATACTTATTGTGTTTTGGTTTGGTGAATATCATCAAAACCTCCTATTTATGGCTCGACCGCTGCAAAATATACAAATATTGTCCACAGTTTGTATTGTCCCTTTGTTCTCAGTTGATGAAACCAAAATGGCAGAAAATGCATCACTTTCTGTGTGAATGTTGAAGCACAGAATAGACAGCAGGTCTAACTATAGTTAATGTGCCATGCCACTTGGGCATGCAGAAGTCATATAACTGATGTTTTAACTAGGAATGAGTCATTTGACTTGGGACAGGTCTGAGCACAAATACAGACAGACTATTTGATACATCTTGTCTCCTTTGTGTCCCTCTGAGCAGATGGAGGAAAAGAAACATGACAGTGGCTTCAAAGGAAAGGGAAAGATAGGAATAGGAAAGCAGGTCTGCACAGAAAAATCGGTTCAAATGTCTACACTGAAGTTGATTAACTGAATGTCCTGGTGAGGCCTATTTTCTGAAAAGTGAACAGACTTGAAATTTCAGAAACAGAAAACTGTATTCTCTTTCTTGTTTCATTTGATCTGCCATCCATTCATCCATTCAGAGCCTGAGTGAAGCTTTGGACTGTGTGCGCAAACTTGGTTGTCTTCACAGTGGGGAGAGTTCATGAGGGGGGAGAGCGGCTGCACAAACAAAACCTGAGGAGTTTCTATTCTGCATCTCTGTGTGTGCTTGTGTGTGTTTTCACCTGAGGAAGTCTAATAATGTTCAATTTCTTTATCTATTTTTCCTCCCCATCTTTTTCTGTCATTCCAGGGGGAAACATTTCAACATATCCAGGACATTGTTGTGTCCCTCCTGAGGATCATCAACCGGACAGTCATCACAATGGGTCGAGAGCATGCCCTCATCGTGAGTACATCCAAGCATCATATATGCTTGACTTTCTGTCGATAGTTCTGTCAAACATTGTAGAACCTTTGCCCACTTTGCCTCTGACTTAAAGTGGAGTAGTAAGAAGGTCAACCCTCCAACCACTCCACTCAGTTATGCAGTTTCATTCAGAAACACAAAGTATGTCATACAACAGCTCGTTTTGTTTAAAATACACACTTTTATTGTACATACAAGAGGAAGATCAGGAAGAGAGGGGCATCATGGGAGCTCACAGACTGTTGTAGTTAATTAGTAAGTGTGGTGTCATCCAGGAATCTAATTTGTGGCAACTTGTCATCCAGAAGCAGCTGAAGTAGGCCCTTGTGAGATTAGTGGTTATGCTCTAAACTGCTGTGAACTAAGCAGTGTGCAAACAGTGTGTGTGTTTATGTGTGGCCAAAGTAATGGCGTGGGTGTGTGTTTGCAACAGGGATAGACCCCCAGTTTTAAATACTGATGAAAAATGTGTCTGCCAATATACAATTTGTTATAAAATAACATATTCTTCTAGTAATTGTTATGATTTTACAAGGACAGTTTTTATTGGTCAACATTTCACTTTTAAATAGGATAACATTCCTGGACCTGATACAGTATACTGACTTTTTTGTACATTTTGATGAGATGTGTGCACCTCCAGTGTATTTTAGCATTGATTTTTGTTTGTCTTTTGTAGCTTAATGAACCAGCTTGCAGCAGCAGTGTAGCCTGAATGCCACGGATGCTTGTTGGAAATGATTATCTACTGCATGAAGTTTGTTATTGGGCAATAACTTTTCAAACTTGTTAGACAGGTTTTGATTTTTCTGTTCATTTGGTCCTTTGCTAAGCCCTCTCTCCAAACAGCAACAACATGTTGAAGCAGTGTGCATGGGGCTCCGAGAAGAGTGATACTATGTGTGTCTCATGAGTTTGGGGGGATGGCATCTTTTTTTGTACACTTTTAAACAACAACGTTTCTGTCTCTGGCTCACTTGGGTCTAAACCATGTTAGCTTAGCTCTTATCGCGGCTCTCATCCTGGGCTGGCTGCTGTCTGACTGTCTCAAGGTCTGCTCCACTTAATCTAATCCTTGCTCTTTATTTGATGACATGAATGAGTGTATATCTGTTGTCTATTTAATACATACATGCCATTTTTCAACGCCCAACCAATGTTTGCTGCGATGTAGCGCTAGCATCAGTCTTTTAACATTAACATTATATCATCTACACACCCATTAAGAAACTTTACATATTTGAGACCCTTTTAGAGGGTTTCTGGTTTCAGATGTGTCTGATGAAACGTTAAAAAGTCTGGAGAGAAATTTCTAACCCAAGTCAAGGAGTTTAAGCATTAGTATAGCATACATTAGCTAGCTACACTTGTGAAATCTGCTAGCGAGAGTCCTCATATTAGCCCGCTAAATCCATGCTTGTCAGCTAGAAATGAGAAGCCAGCTTTTGTTCAATTCTTTGTAGTGCCGATGATTTAACATTTCAAAAATTACTGCTGATTTTGATGTTAGATCTGCCACCGTTATCACTGTAAGCTCTGTGCAGTGTGAGGTTAGAAAGCTTGATGAACTGAAGTGTAGCAACAGTAACTGAGGAGGGCGGGGCTTAGCAAAGGCTTAATTGTATTATGATTTTACAAGACATTGTTTATTGGTTAAAATTTCACTAATGGGACAATGTACCTTGAGCAGGTAAAAGTATACGTTATTTTGTACACTTTGATGATTTGTAGACCTGCAGCATATGTTTTTAGCATTGATTTTTGTCGCTCTTTTGTAGTTTAATGAAGCTGTTAGCAACAGCGGTGTGGGCTGAATGCTATGATGCTAGATGGAAATCATTATCTTACTGTGTATTTAAAAATGTATTTGGGGCATAACTTTTTAAAAAGGAAGAGGGTTTTTGATTTCTCTCTTCAATTTATTAAGTAACTTAGAGTATGTACTCACTGTCAAACTGCAGACTGTCACAGTTAGTGGTGGTGAGAAATCCCGTGAAACTGATAGTTATGGGCTCTCCACAGGTTGGACAACAACAGAGCATTCTTCTGCACGATTAGTTTTTATAGTTGCCTTATTAGCTTAGACTTTTAAAATACTGATACATCTTTGAAACATGAATACAGGCCAGTATCTAACTATGAAGTGATAACTGGTCTACCCCTAGTTTGCGTTGGTTCACAAGTGTATGTATGTTTGTGTGCGTGTGTGAAATAGTTGCTTGTGTTTCAGTGAGTGTGCTGAATGTGTTTGTGTATGTGTGTGTCTGTATTTGTATGCGTGTGTGTGCGTGTGTGTAAATCCTTGAAACAAGATTGAACTTACATCAAAACACTTCCATTCTGGATTTTAATAAAGGAGAGAATCAATCACTCTGTCAGTCAACGTTGACAGAAGTTTTAATTATCTGACACGGCCTGTCAGTCTGTGATCAGCTGCCTATCACATTGTCTCTTAATGTATTCTCAATACAATATCCACTGTGCTCTCCAGAACCCTGATATCCATCCAGTGAGTTTTGTTTTCCACTCGTATCCTCTTAGCTGTGCAGTTGTTGCTACATTCAGATTTTGGCTGTCAAGCCGTCCAGAGACACAGTATTCCGATTAGTTGTTGCATTCCTTGTTCCGATTCCCCTGCTTATTGCTGCAATTTAGCCAAAATTGGTGTGAAGATTCATTCCCAGCTGTAGTCCTGAATCCATCTCAGTTTAAATCCGTTCATACATCTGCCCGTCTGTCTAGACAGCCACTCAGCCAAATGACAAACAGTATGCCCCGTCTGTCATCCTTCATTTCTCTGCTACAGAAGCAAAAACAGTATCCTCACTTTGAGTCAAAAACGAATCACAAATTAGCCACTGAAGTCCGGTTCCCACATTGGAAGGTCATGTTCAGCAGCTCCTTTTGTCCTCATTTCCATCTTTAGTGCATTTTCTCTTTCTATACCTGGTCCACTGGTGTATATTTTTCAGAGCTGATGATGGATTGCTGTGGAAGAAGTGCCATTTACAGGAAGAAGCTTGGAAAAATGCTGCCACTGATTTGAATGACACTTAAATGCACCCATGAAGGACCTTGAGAGAGATGCTTTATTCCAAAACTTAGTTTGGGGTCTCCTTTAGCATAATCTTCACCCAAGGTTGCCATGGTTTTTCCCAAAGCTTACAGCCACCAGAAACACTTCTTGCGGAGCTTCTTGACACGGGCCTTGGTGCTGGGACGTCCGGAGGAGGAAGGGGCAGCCGGTGTGGGCTTAGTCAGAGTAGGTGCAGGCACATCATACTCCCCCTCCAGGGCCTCCATGACCCCCTTTAAGCGTCCCTCCTGCTGCCGGAAATCGTGCTCCACACTGGAGAAGAGAAAGAGACAAAGAGAACAGCTGAAGGGGAAGGAAGGAGGTTGAGGTAGGGTCAAATCAAGTCAAATTTATTTATATAGCTCATTTTTCATAAAAAGAGATTAGATGCGGGGGCAGAGAAGAGATGAGCAGAGGGATGAGAGGACAAGTGGAGGTCTGCTGAACAGAAACAGAGATTATAAAGAGAGGATTGAGAGAAAGGTGAGCGAAGGAGTTTTAAAATGTAGTCGCAAAATGCTGACAACACCTTAAAGAGAGGTGGTACTTAGGCATAATGCAGTTTTATGTGGAGATATGTTGTGTTCTTAACTCAGGTATATGCACGTTCAGCACACACGCACCTACTTTTACACACGCCTCAACTCAGCACTCATTTCACGTCCATAGTATTCTTCTGCGCTTCATGCACCAATAGATCACAGGCTGGTGAGATGAGAGCAGTGGGAGGAGAATGAGAAGGAGAGCAGGAAAGGAGAGAAGAGGAGTGTTCGCAAAATGGAGGAGCTAAAGGAAGGAGCAAGGGAGGAACTTTTTTTTTTGCTCTTCTGATGTGTTCAAAGCAGACCCTCTTGGCTTTCTTTTTCTATGCTTCTCTCTCTCATCCCCCCCCCCCCCCACCCCCCCATCTCTCTCACTCTTTCCTCACCGTCTCTGAAGTGCCCATTGCTGCGGGTCATAGTGTAGTAGACTTTCTCACTCCTCTCTGTAAGTGTGTATGTGTGTGTGTGTGTATGGGCATGACTTAAGCTATTTTCGGGAACACATTTCAGACTCATGCCCAGTTAATTGGGGACGGCTGGTGCAATTGGGGACAAAAGCCACGTCCTCAGTTGGAAAAACAGATTTTTCCTGGTCAGTGGTTAAGGCTGGGGAAAGGTAACTGTTGGTTATGGGCGTATTTGCCAACCTCGAGACCTCAAGCACAAGCAGGATTCTGAAACTAAAGCAGGGGTTATGAGAGTTTCATAGACTTTGCTTCCAGCATTCTGGTGACTTTTAAAGAATGATAATGGCAAACAAATGCCTGCAGATGACCTATAAATGATACTTATTAGCTGGAAAACGCAATGGGACTACAGCATGTAGCCTTACCTAGACCACTTGCAAATCTGATTACAATAACACACAATTAATATTATACAAGTGGTTTTAAGATCATGTTGATGAGGCTGCTGTTAGAAAAAAGCCTTTAAAAAATCATCATCATCATCAGCATCAGACTATTTCTTTCTCTAGTACTTTCCATTTATTGTCTTAAATGGGTAGGGTTGGCAAATTATGGCTATGGGTAGAATTAAGGCAAGTCTCCAGGAATTGAATGTAAATCCATGTAATGTCCCCAGAAATGACATAAGTAAACATGCATTTGTGTGTGTGTCGAGTTGGATTTTCGGGGCGGAGCTGCATAGGGCCTGGCATCTGGAGTTAATGAGCCACATGATGAGGCAAGGAGAGCAGAGACAACTATCCAACCTCCCCTCCTCCAGTACCCCAACATCCCAACACACACAAGTGTACTGTAAACACATATGTGCTCCCCTGGCATTCAACGTGTGCTTTTTCCACAACAAGCATCTCACAGCTGAGCGGTGAGGGAGGGCATACTGCATAGGGACTGTATGGAAGGAAAGAGAAACTGAGTTTCCTCTGGGAGATGGAGGGATGGATAAATGAAAGAACAGCAACGGCTTTAATAAAACAGGGCAGAGAGGTCAGTGCAGAATAAAGGAGGGAAACAATAAGATGGAGGGAGGAGGTAAAGGAGGAGTGGACGAGGGCCACCAGAGACGAGGAGAGTGGAGGGCACGAAGGTCTTGCCTGCTGAGAAAGAGCACAGGGATGGAGGGAGCAGGGGAAGAAGTAAATAGAGGAGGAAGTAAAAGCTCTGGTGGGCGCAGAGGAAGGGAGATGGCTGCCATGAATAAATGATAGCGGGCATGTAGTATGACTACACATACACAGAGCCTGATATTGTTCATACACACACACACACACACACGCACACACACGCACACACACACACACACACACACACACACACACAGAACATATATATATAAGAAAAGATAAAGTGGTGCACCTGTCCTACATTCACTTAATTTATCTTCTGCCTTGTTTCAGAATGGAGGTCTTTACTTTCCTTTCTGTCAGGTCTCTCTTTACCCACACACTTCACTGGGTTTCAACCTCCCCTCTCTCAATCCTCTCTAACTACCTCCCTCTGCCCATATCTACCTCTCCCTCGCTATTGTTCATGGGATTACGGCATGGTGGGAAAAGCTGCAGCTCTCAGTTCATTCTGCAAGCTCTCACCTTCAGCATCTTTGCAGCTGCATGCGTGACTGTACTGTATGTACAGTAATTGTTGCCTCCATGCTCATGAGAGGCTGTTAATTGTTCACCTTTTCACTTTCAACTTTTTGGTGAAAGTCAGGCTGAAGGTGAGTCAAGTACTATAGTTGACAGAGTTAAAGAGATTGTGTGGCTTCAGTTAATCTGAACTGTCCTTTTTAAAACACTGCAGTCACACAGTAACAAACTAACTAACAGATCAAGGCCTTGGTAGACAAGCAGCTCTGGTATTCTGCTTGGTGAAATTCCTCATTTCGCCCATGGAGTCTGGTTGGTGAGGAGAGAGTGATATTGTGCTATAATAATAGTGGTTTCCTTTTGGAAAAGGATGTCTGACGGCAAGGTACAGCGGTAAAATTATTCAAAATATAGCATACACTGTAGGTAATACACTGATTATTGATAAGTACGTCATATATCCCCACTTCATGCATGAGTGAATGATTTTCTATAATATCAGTTATTTATATCTCTTTCTGCTGAGGTGTATATATGAAGAAAGTGAGAAAATACCTTTAGGTGTTACGTGTGTATACATGCCTTTATTATTATCTGTCTATGTGTCTGTTTGAGCTGTTTAAGCTTTGGGAGAAAAACAGAGGGGCTGTCATAAGTTCTTCTCCCCCTTGTCTCTCATCATACAGATTAATTAGGACTGACAATGGCAAAACATCTTCAGGCAGGCAGCTCACTTCAAAACCCCCTTTTCTCACCACAAATCATTAGGATGGAAGTTTCAGTCCCACGCGTAATTCATCCTCTGTCTGTGTATCACCCTCTCCCTATCTGCCATCCTCCTTACCCAGAATCCTCCCTGAGAGTTTGATAAGGCCATTATTACTGTCCAATCAAACAAACGCAACTCTTGCACTTCTGACTTTTGTGTGTGCTTGTCACAATGGGTTGCTGAAATTTTTTTCAGCATATTTAATGTGTGTAATTTTTTGGGGGAAGAAACTTGTACTGATATGTGAGAAGAAAATGCAGATTCTGCATATCTGTCCAACTTATTAAAATCTGTCACACAGCGTGAAATATATTCATTTCTTTGTTTCTCCGTATGTATTAGTGTGTGCATGCGAGTATGCACAGACGTAAGCTGAAAAAAGGCTTTTTTGTTGGATTAATTAGCATGAAAACATGATTATATTTGCATGTGTGCAAGAATAACAAAGGGAAAGTGAAGGAGGAAAAGAAAGTCTCTGGAACTGAGATGATAATGATGTGAGATGTAGCAACATACTCTGGAGATCAGGCTCGCCTCAGGCCCATAAAAAAGTCCCAAAAATCTCTTACGGGATCTAAATCCAAGGCGTTGCAAACTATTAAAATGTCTTAATTCTTCTTTTCTTTGCATTGCATGTCCACTGTTAGATTACAAAGTAGGCTTATTTATTAAAAAACAATAGTACATGTCTAGTAAACCTTGATTTTCTCTCATTCAGTTTCATAGAGTGCTAATCTATATTTTTGTCTGTTTTGATGCTTTAAAAAAATCCATCAAATTTATGTGAGAAGATGCTTTCTGACTTGAGTGAGTGATTGTGTAATTTAGGTTGTAAGGCTGCAAGTAAAGGTTCCTGCCAATTATTTCCTGATTAATTTATTTATCAGTCTGTAAAATGTCAGAAAATTGTGAGAAATGCCTGTCACTGCTTTCCACAAAGCCAAAGTTGACACATTTAAAAATTCCAAAACCTAAGTATATTCAGTTTACAAATGTTTTGTGTTAAAAATTACTTTAATGATTAATAAAGTTGTTGTCTATTAATTGTCTCTTAATCGACAAATCAGTTATCCAGTGATTCAACTAAGCTGTTCAAAAAGTTAGGAATTAATTTGAATTAGGAATTAATAGAATGTGACCCTTGACCCTCAAAAACCCCAAAACTGATCGATGCCTTAATATTTTTATACAGCAGCACTTTGGGAACTCCTCTGATTGGCCAGTATTCATTGCCTCTACTGGTTAGGTTGGTTATAGAGGCTGTTTTGCATGGATATGAACTCAGGTGAGACTTGAGATTTTGGCTTGCTCTTTAATGCACCTTTGCATTAATCAACTGATCTGATTTCAGCTCCAGCTAGTTTTCAGGCTATCTTCTATTGACTAGAGTGTTTGTTTACAACTGTGTTAAGTTTTACTACCTTGTCTTCCTCTTTATGTGTATGTGCTTGCATATGACTTTGTGTAAAGTAGGGGGAATGTTTCCATGGGATTATTTACATCTGTGTATCCGTATGGATATATATGTGTATGAGTATGTTAGCATGTGGCAGTCCTTTCCCCTTGGTGTTCATTAGAAGTTACTGGGATAAGGATCCTGCTGTGTTAATTAAGATCAAGGGGAGGAGAGAATGGGATAAGGAGGAAGAGGGAGTTGCAGAAGTGCATGAAGAGATGGAGAGATGAAACAACAGAGGAATAGAAAGTAAAAAATACTGGAGGGATGCAGATATGTGGGGCTGCTGAGAGGCGAGTGTTTTTGTGAATTAGGGAGAGCTGGAGAGATAAAGGCCCTGTAAAATGTGTCTTTATCCCTTGTGGCCTGCAAGTCAGGTTTATACGATTGTAAACAAGCAGAATTAGCTTCGGGCCTGGCTTTGGTCGCATACATGCATACAAAAAGTTCTGGACTACACTGACACCAGATTATTCCAGTTAGAGCAAGGAAATATTCTTTACTTTTCTTTTGTGTTTCTGTGTTCTCCATGAAGCTACTACATGTGTGAAAACCCACAATTTCTGCTTGTGTGAGTAGTGCCAAGAAAGAGCAGAGTGTTGGAGGTTGGGTGGGAGTGGGGCACAGGTGATTATAGCTCTGCCAATTGACAGATGGAATGAGGCAAGGATGTACAGAGGAAACTGGTTTGATTGAAAGTTAGAGATGAAAGAAAGAGAGATTGAGCAGGCATGGGATGAAAAGATGGAGTGATTTACATAATGAAAAGATGGAAATAAGAAAAGGACGGGGTGGAGGTGATGGGAGGATTAAACTACAGTGTGTGCTATCAGATTGTGAGGGTGCATCTCTGCAAGTTGCAGAGGATCTAAGAATGCAATTACTTATTTAGGTCACACACACAAGGGACGAGTGGAACAGGAAAGAAGCATCTTTTAGGTGCTGAATTAATTTGTTTGTTTGCACAGAACACTCTTTTGTGTGTAAATAACTTTCCTGGAGAGAGCATCCTCATTTAATCTCTAGAATAGAGCATATATTAATTTCAATATTGATGAGGGGGATCACTCATAGTCTTGCATTTTTCATATAATGGGAATATATTGTAGGACAGTTATTATAGTGAGGGGGAAGGGCAGAGGCACCAGGATACCCTGAAGAAGTGATAATGAAAAATAAAACAAAAACAGAAAGATGTGCTGAATAAGTGATAAAACCTGGGAAAGCTCATGAAAAAAACAAAAAAAACAATGGGAAATGGAACATTTTCAAGGCTACAGGTGGCATACAGTTTATCTAGGAGAAGTTTCAGGGCTGTTTATTACGCTCCAGGAAAGAATGAGTTGTCACTGCTGGGTTATGTAATGCAGTAAGCTCATTATCTTGATCAGGTTACCTGTAGATGATGCAGGCTGTCTTTTGGCAGGTGGGGCAGTTGTTAATGTCCTGACCAGTTCTGTATGAGCTGCGACTGCAGAAACAACAGATGTAAAACATTCAAACACACTTGCAAAATGAGTTTAATTGAACATATATCTGATGCTACAAATACCTTTTCTTTTACTAATGATATCATGTTGTCATTTAAGTCATACAGTCAACAAAAATATAAAGGAAAAATGTTTTTGTTTTCCTTCCATTTTAATGTGTTGAAGTAAAAACAGCTAAGACTTCTTCTAGCCACACAAAATGCTTATTTCTCCCAAAGTTTGCTGACAAATGTGTTAAAATCTGTGCTAGTGAGAACTTCTCCACTACCAAGATAATCCATCCACTTGACAGGCGTGGCGTACAGAGATGCTGATTAAACAGCATAATTATTGTACAGCTGTGTCTTGGACTGGTCACAATGAAAGTCCACTCTAAAATGTGCAGTTTGATCTTGAAAAAAAGACACGTAGGGCTAGAAATACCTTTTTTTTCCCCCAGGAGGGCAAAGTCATGACCTGCCCTACTCTGCCTCTGATTGGCTGATATTCTTGATATTCTGATATTTTTGCCTTAAACCTAACCAACCCAATTAGCAAAGGCAACGTGTACTAGAGAATCAGAAGCAGAGCAGAGCCTGTCAACTCAGACTTTGCCCTCCTGGGAAAAAAATGTATCTCTAGGATCTCTAGCCCTGTTTTAATTAGCCATAGTTCAGTGCCTAATAAATGTCTTTTTTCAAGATCAAACTACATATTTTAAAAATGGCTCTTTATTGTGACCAATCCAAGGCAAGCCTGTGCAATAATCAGTGTTAAGAAACGTTACTTTTAAAAGTAACATTAAAAGATTACTGCCATTAAAAAGTAACTTGTTAACTTGTTAACGCTGCCTAATGTAAAAAGTAACTTGTACTTTACCAAAAATGAAAATCACTTTGCAATTCCTTGCACATGTTTGTCATATAGTTCTGACAATCTAAAAGCAAATTAGGAAAAGGCATATTACACAACTGTAAACACAGCCCACAGTACATAATGTTTCAACATGCAACTAATTAACCAGTTAGATTCTCAGAACACATGCCTACATACAAACTATGAAGTTCTCAAATCATTTATGCTCAACCAACCAGTGTCCTCTCTAGTTTACTCTTTTATTATGAAGGAGAAGTTTTTCAAAACCTGTTTAAAATAGGCGGTTCATCTGCTGAGACTTCGAAGGCTAAAATGTCTCTCCATAGACACACTACTTTGGATGGTGTCATGTTGAAAAATGGCAGCAAAAATAAAAGTGTTGTGTTCATATTTTTGTTGAGTGTAAGTACACATACTATTTGTTCAGTGACATCCTTGAAAAATGATCTTGACATATTTATAATGACAAATATGAGGTTTTGGTATCAGCCGCTGTAACCTCAAGTCTTTCTGTACTTAACATTATGCACTGATGTTCAACAGCAGGGGAAGAGATGACAGAAATAACGATTTTGCACTAGAAATGAGCCTCGCTTTTCTTGACTGGAAAGAGTGTCACTCTCTTGACTGCTGGAGTCACAATTGTTACTGCTCTCTCCACCCACAAACACTCAGTGCAGCAGCATCAGGTGTGCTCTCTGGGGGTTGTCGAAGGGCACAAAATAAGCCTGTGATGTTTAGTGCATGTGATGTACCCCACAGGGGTAACAGGGCATCATTTGAAAAGTCCTAGTGGGCAATACAGGCAGGTAGAAATTACCTCTAAGTATTGTTGGCAGTGACTGTGTCTGGGAGCCAAATTTTTTATATCCGCATTTCCAAAAAAGTTGGGTTGCTGTGTATAATGTAAATAAAAAACTGCATGCAATGATTATCATTAGAATTATTCATTATTATTCATTATTCAGTTGAATGCAGTACATAGACAAGATATTTAATGTTCAGACTGATAGACTTTGCAGGTTTTTGTAAATATACTCTGAATTCTGAACTCCAGAAAAGCTGGGACAGGGGCGTCTTTATCACTCTCTCAACAGTCAGTAAGTGTTTGGGAACTGATTTTGAAAGTGCTAGATACTTGACTTCAGTGTTTCAACAGCTTGGAGTCTCCATTGTGGTCTTTTGTGCTTCACACATTTCACATATTTTCAGTGGGAGACAGGTCTGGACTGCAGGCAGGCCAGTCTAGTAAATTCCATCAAATTCAGAATGGGTAATTATTTAAAAAAAAAAAGTTTATCAGTTTGAAAATGAAATATCTTGTCCTTGTGCTGTATTTGATTGAATATAACTATATAAAAAATGATTCTGTTTTTGTTGTTTTTGAACCCTAACTATCATCATACAGATTGAAAACTAACATTCCAGAAAATATGATTACACATGCAAATTGTGTTATCAAGGTTGAACAAGATTACAGAGTTGTTGGAAAATAAAGTCAGATAAAACAGAAAAACATCCGACAAGCTCGTGCTGACTGTCATGTAATTAAAACGCTTTATTTTGCCAAGATATTTTGGCTGCCCCTTTACTGAACTGTGTAGATGAGGGAGTAGTTGATTCATGTTGATAAAATAGACATTTTAATTACATGGAGAGAGACCGTGTGACTGGCATCAGTTTTTCTCCCCAACCGGTCTTTATCAAAGACAACAACAGCAAGAGAGGACAAGTATTTGCTTCAGGAGAGAAGAGAAAACAAGAAGCTGAGCACAGCAACAACCTTTCAGCTCAGCCGACACTTTTATCACAGCGGCCCACTTAGAGTATTTCTGGCACAGCATCAGATACATGTAGCCCCTCGTATTCGCTGGTTCTCTTACTTTTCTCTCGCTTTTTATGTTTTTTTCTCTAAATTGCTCTCCCTTTCAGTCTCTCCCTGTCTCCCTTTTTACCCCTTTTATAACCTGTTTGTCACACTTAGCATGTGGCATGAGCATCCTCACAACAAGCACACCAACACACACAGACACACACACACACACACACACAGACACACACATGGAAGGGAATGAATACATAATCTTATACAGTCACACTCCCAGGGCAGGACAGCATGTGCACT
This sequence comes from Lutjanus erythropterus, assembly GCF_056507025.1. Taxonomy (NCBI): domain Eukaryota; kingdom Metazoa; phylum Chordata; class Actinopteri; order Lutjaniformes; family Lutjanidae; genus Lutjanus; species Lutjanus erythropterus. The sequence goes on from NC_139321.1 coordinate 21,159,372, forward strand.
GAGTTTAGGAGCCTTATTGTGCAGCTTAAACATTAATTGCATTTCTCAAAGGTAATCTGATAGGGATTAGTCAGGAGCCAGAGACATCTGTTAACACCCCAGCAGAAAGAAAGAGGGATGGAGGGAGTAAAAACACGTAAATGGTAGTTCATTTTTGTGAAGATGGGGCAAAAGGGTAAGGAATTGGTTTGGGAGGAGAAGATTCAATGGGCCTGTGAGATTAGGAAGGGGAGATGGGAGAGGAGGCTGAAAGAGGAAAAAATACTGACAGTAAAGGTGAAATGGTAAGGAGGAAGATGAGGAGGTAAGAATAGAGGGGAGAGGGAAACAAAACAGAGTGATAGCTAGCACATGACAGCAGGGCAGAGTGATGGACAGGCTGTTGGGGCAGAGAGGAGGAGAAGATCAAAAAATGGGGAGGGGAAATGAATGATTCACAGTTGGTAGTTGCAGACATGATTCATGTGAGGAGGTGCAGAAAGAAGGACAGATAATGAGAAAGAAAAGGTATTAATTAAGAATGGAGGAAAGATAGGTGCAAAATTAGAGGAAGAGAAAGGGAAGAGTAGCTTGAAGTGTGTAAAAGAGCCTCGGAGAAAGGGGAGGGTGTTGATTGAAATAAAGTGACTATGAAAAGCCAAATAGGATGCGTGAAGAGGAGAAAAACAAAGGGTATGGAGCAGGGGCTGTATTAGCAAAACCTCCCAACTCAAGTCCTAAGTTAAGAGGGGAAGGGTCTAAGTTTGGATTTTTCCCAATTTGGTATAATAGAAGCAAAGCCTAACTATTTTTTATGTCTGTCATCTAGCAACAGACACTGCTTTTCTGTTTTTTTTTTGGTTTTTTTTGTAATTGATACATACTGAAACTGAAACTTACAAAAAAAACGATGAGCACCTCAGGACAGATGAGTTAGAGGTGTTGGTTACGTCTATAGGAAAATCCAAATATGTTCTTTTTGGAATATTTTCAACAATGCTAACTTGGGAGATGAAGAACAATGGAGTGTCAATTTGTGTTCTGGTACAAACAGGCACACAGCAGCTATTCATACTGACCCCCTTATTTTAGTGATAAAGAGGGACAAACTCACAGCGATAAAGAGACTGTGATGAGTGGTAAATAGCATCTGCCATAAAAGACGACAGAGGGCTGAAATAGCAGACACAGTCACAACCATAACTGCCATCTATTGTGTAAAAAGCAATAAAGGAGCATTCATGTTTCCACAAGTTAGCTAATAGGTAAGGTAAGGTAATTTATTTTTCAAAGTGTCATGCACCAAAAAGGTGCCCAGCCTTCATGGGCTTATAAGACTCTACAAACAACAAAACAAGACAAGTCAGGAGCAAACACCGAGATACAAAGAGAGCGAAAGAAACAAGGTCCTGCATGACAATGTCAAATCAAATACTGAGGTCTCAGACCTGCTTATTAGAATTGTATCACATTCCTTGAGCATATCTAAGGCACATCACTGTATCTTTTAACACGTCAAATAAAAAGTGACCTTGTGCTCTGCTGATAGGCATTTAACACAAACTGAGCTAAGAGAAACACTTTGTCTGTAAACTGGTATTTAGCCACTATTACAGGTGGAAAAATTAAAATTCTGACAGCGTAACTGTTACCTCAAAGTTAGGAGAGTTTATCTGTGACTGTGGGAAGTTAGGATGCTTGTGTAATACACTTATCTTAAGTTAGAGCAGGAACATTGACTAAGGAACTGTTCATCTGTAATGGGTTTTTTCCTAAGTCAGGTCCTAACCCTAATTTCCACGGTTACCAAACAGTTAAGATAGGATCTGCAAATTAGGAAGTGTCTGTAATACAGGCCCAGGAGAGGAGGCTTTATAAATAAAAGAGTTAGCGGTAGAGAGAAAGAAGAACTGATTAGTTCAACTTGGTGGGCAGGAAGATGTCTCTCTGGGATACTGTTACTGAGGGGAGTACATACCCTATAAGGTATATAAGATTAAAGGACAGAGGAAGGATCTGTTGGCCTTGACTACAGGCTGGCAGGTATCATATATCCCTACAGGATTGGATCACACACACATACACACACATACACATACACTACAGCAATTCTCCACTGGCCTGCCTGACATTTAAAATCTATTACATGGACTTGAAAGCCTGTCGGTATATATTTCTATAAAAACTCAAATATAGTCTCTTCTTAATCGTGTGCACTCCCTTGACACCCTCTTCTCTCCCTCACTTTCTTCTCTTTATCACTCTAGCTCACTCTCTCACACTTGTACTTAAGCACTTGCTATTGCCATTAATATGTTTACCTCTCCTTGATCTTTTTTCTCTTTACCCCATATCTCTATTTTCATCCTTATCTTTGTTTTTGCTTTCTGTCTTGCAGTCTCTTTTTTCTCTCATTTGATTTTTCCTATCTCCTCTTCTCATATTCTTACATCTACCCTTCTCTCTCCCAATGTTTTCCCTCCCTAACTCCCCTCTCCTACCCTTCGCTGAGGGCCTTGCTCTTCTCCAGGTCTTGAATGACGTTGAGAAGCACCTTGATCTTCTCCTGATTGGACAGCAGGTTCTCCTCCACACTCTGCAGCTGCCTCTCCAGCCCGCGCGGTGCGTTCCCTGCTTGTCCGCCCAGCAATCCTCCCGGCGCCCCGTTACATTGTGCTTTCATATGAGTCTTACAAGGCAGAGTGTGGTCGTCAAATGATTTGCTCTTCTGTTTCGCGTAGTCCTTGAGTTTGATCCGGTTTGAGGATGTTTGTTTGGGAATATTTGCCATCTCCGGGGAGTTTTTGGTTTGGGCTACAGGTGTGGCCGGTTTTGAAGAGGAAGTGGTGTTAGGGGAGTTTTTTGGTGGGAGGGGTGGGGTGTCTGTGGATTTTGAGTCATTGTGAAGGGAAGAAGTTGAACGTTTAGAAGACGTACGAACTGATGTGCGCTTGGGTTCATTAGCGTGCTGGGTTTTAGTGTGTTTGTCAGTTGAGTGTGTTTCTGTTGCTTCTGCAGATGGTGTGTGCGCTTGTTGTGTATGCATCGTAGCTGTGGTCGTGTCTGTGCTGTTGTGCGTGAGTGTGTCTGTTGTTTGTGTGGCTGAGTCCTTGTAATGCGTAAAGTCTGCAGAATGTGGCCTTGTCTGCTGCTTTAAATCTTTTCTTTTGTTCTGAGTGTGTGTTGATGTATGATTGGAATGTGAGCTGTGTGTTTTTGGTATAGTGTGTGACAGTTGTGGTATTTGAGAAGGCTTTACTGATGTGTGCGTGGACGTGTTTGATGTGTCTGTGTTTTTGGTGTAGGACTGTCCAGAGTCCAGAGCACACTCTTTTCTTGACTGGTTAGACGCAGTAGAAGGTGTTCGTGGTGGATTAGGTAAAGTCTGGCTGGCTGTGATTTGATTGACAGCCCTCCTTCGACATGCACCTGTGCACGGTGTAATCTGCGATCGTCTCCTCCCACACGTCCCACACAAGCGGGACGGAGAGGTCGTCATCACTCGGCAGGGCCGTGGTGGGGTGGCATGCACGGTCGTACAAACACTCCCCATTTTTAAAACGGAGCGATGGCCCTCCCCACGTAGAGACTGCACCCGCCTCCTCTCGTGAGTTGGTTCCTTACCTTCTGTGGCCTCAGTGCAAACCCCTCCCACTGCGTCAGAGGCAACCACGCTGCCATTTGTATACCGAGCTGTCCTTTTAGCTCTTGTGTCCTTGGGGTTTGTCCGTATAGTTTTAATCTGGCAGTAAACTCCACTGCCTGACCCCTGTGACCCCATGTCGTCTTGTGTCAGGCTGTTGATCTCGTTTTGAGATGTCTCTTTGGACACCGGCAGAGTGTTGCTGTCACTTCTGATAACTCCGGCTGTCTCCGCTGTCGCTGTTTTGTCTGTTGCCATGGCGAGAGGCCGGTGTGTGTTGGTTGGCTGGCTGCCGTGTCGTTTGATGGAGGGAAGAGTCCGCAGCCCGGGAGATGTTTGCACCCCGACGCTGCACAGCGGGCCCCATCGCCCCCCTGCCAGGGGAACCCCCAGCGCAGGCACTGGATTGGTTGGGTCAGCCACCCTCCTGCCCATACTCCTCCACAGGTCGGCTCAGCCCCCTGGGGAGCTGAACGGGATGGAGACGAGCGGTGACATCAGCCAGCGTCAGTGGGATTATATCCAATAGAAAGCAGGAATTATTCCAGGTTTTGTTTACCCAGATGAATTTGTGTGTTTGTGAGGTGGTTGAAAGCTGGTGAGAGGAATTCGATATCCAATAAGGCGATGCACTCTCAATGTCCTTCCGTTAATGGCCTCCTTACTACTTCAGCTACTTCTGATTGGACATCGTTTTCACGGCTTATCTCAGTCTCTAACCAGCGGCCCACAGATGAAGAGCTGGACGGCTTCTCTGAGTGTTGCAGCTTTGCTCTGGAGAAAGAAAGAAAAAGAGAGAGGCGATGAATGAGAGAAATAACAGAAGAAAGTTGGGACAACAGGGAATAAATGTTCAAACTGCCAAGAAGACACAGACATTAGGCACGTAAAGCACCATATAAAAGCTTTGACCTCAACTGAACGCACACGCTGACCAGATCAATAGAACTCTATCAACCTCTTATTAGACCAGCAGGTGGGTTGGTGTTACAGAGGCAAAACTCTATATCTCATCAAACTGTTTCTCTTGAGGCAGCAGACAAGACTAGACATATCTTAAGGGGTGATGGCATATGCCTCTATAAAGTTGCAAGTTGCACACTCACCCAAGGAGCGTGGTCAATAAATCTTTGAAATTTAGGACTACAGATGTCGCCACGGTCTTTTATTATGCGACGATGACACAGTGTGACACATTTCAAATGATGCTGTTTGCCTCCTACAGCAGTGTGTAAACTGATGCATCATGCGTTGACATCTCTCAGAGAAGCGGTTTGGGAATCTGTCTAATGACTTCAGCATAATGACAAGCTCTGCAACACTGTTCCTGCCCATCTTCATGTTTTTCAGTTGGGTAGAAAGGTATCCTTTACATTTTGGTTAAGCAGAAAAATTACTTTTATGCGTAGCTAGATAATGTTAAAGTCTTTTCTGGTTTTGTGTAAATATGCTTGGTCAAAATGTTTTGGCTTGTTTGGGAGGGAAGCAAAATTAGCCTTTTGATCTCAGTCACTTCAAATCACTTGAGAACTGACTCAGCATACTTTAATGTTGCACTATGACACTAAGAGTCTGATAAAATTGGGGCAATATAATATTATATCAGATTTTTCCTGAGGGGGAAATTGTGCCATTTCAGTAGCACATATTGGCAGGGTACATCAAAGAAAAAAGACATAGATAGGGGATTACATGGAGGTTTTTAAACAAAGGAATTAAATTTAGTAATTTAGTTTATACAGTATCCAAGTATTGTATTTATGTTTACACACTTTTATACATAAACCTAAAACTTAAGAATTAGCAGTCATTTAAGCTGATGCATTTAGCGTACATTTAGCTCCTGAAGATAAGCGGCAGTACTGTGGTCTATAATCGTATGCAATCATTGTGTGACTTCAAAGTGTCTCTGCACAGTACACATGAATTAATACATTTTATACATGATAATGATCCAGGTCAGACATTTTGCATGTTTCTTTCTGTCCATCTACATTTAAATCAAACTCCAGCTCAACTGTGATTCCTCAGTGCCACTCGGGAAGCCAGTTTGCTGTTGATTCCTGGACACTGGTGCTGCTTTCCAACAGATGTCTGTTTAAACAAATGACTGGTCGCAAAAGATAATTTGTGTGTGAAATTAGGCTGGTCAAAGGCGTCTTCAGCAGACTGAAATCTTCTTTATGTCTCCATCAATTCTTAGTTTGTTTTTTCTCCTATCTTCACAACAGTGTTGTCCTTTCATTCAGTCGATGTTGCTGTTAAACCAGCTGGCAGAGCTTTCAGAGAAAGAGCTTATTTTGTGCCAGCTGGTACAACATCACAGCACAGATCCATGCAGCATAGGGTCAAGGTTGGAACAGTGCAATATTTTTTCAAAATAAATGAAATATGGCCTTGTTCACCTATTTGTTTAAGAACACATGAGATTACAGACAAAAAAAGTTTTCATTAGGAAGCTTGTCTTGAAAGCGAAGGCAAACAACAGATTCATGTTCAGGATTTTCCAGCAGCTGCCTGCCGTCAGCAGTGGCCCTGTGGCAGTTAATATGTTCTCAGTGTTGGACAGGTACTGACTCATACCGACTGCGATGCACCTGACTGCTGCACTTATGGTTCATATGTATTCAGGATCAGAGTCATGCACACATTCACTCATACCAATGCTCCGAGTGACCTATATCAACTCACTCTGAAGCCCGATGTCGTACGCTGTTATGACACCATGAGGAGAATTAAAAAAATGACATTTAGCCCGTTTATTCTCTTTTCCCTGACAGCAAGTGTTATTAATATTGTCAGACTCTTTTGAATTTCAGGTTTCATTTAAGGTCATTAAATATTAATACAGAGTGAATTCAGTTTATTATGCTGGTGGGCCAGCCCATGGGCCACGGCTAAGAATGTGGAACAGTTTAAATTTAGACTGTTTTCGGTCTGTTTTATGAAACTTTTCCGCATGTTTTCTGAGACAACAGTCAGTGTCACATAGTGCTCTGCAGTTAGTGCTCATGACAAAGTTCCTGGTGCGCAACTGTGCTGGAGAGATCCACTGACAGACAGTGGAGCTTTGAAATGTGAGGTCTTAACATACAGCACTATAGATCAAAGGCCTCTGTGACATATTGCTGCTATTTATATGAATATCGTGACAGTGTGTTTGGATTGAGGACTGCCACATTGCCTGGGAGATAGCAGGGGGTCACCCATAATTGACAGCCCAAAGTGTTTATGACTGGTCACCATGGAAATTGTGGCAACCGTTGCCCTGGTGTGGACCACGCATGTCTTGACCCAGAGTTGACATATCCCTCTAGGTTTCTGTGTTTTTATGCCTCTGCACCGGTGACAGCTGAGACTGAAGGCATTATGTTTTCAGCTTGTCTATTCACCTGTTTGTCATATTTTTGTGAATGCAATATCTCAATAACGCTGTGGCAGAATGTCTTCAAATTTGGCATAACTTTCAAGTTGAACTCAAGGATGAACTGATTACATTTTGGTGGTCAAACGTCAAGGTCATTGTGACCTCATGACTATCCCATTCTTGTGTATGTGATATCTCAAGAATACTTTAATTTCTTCAAACTTGGCACAAATGTCCACTTGGACTCATGGGTCCACTGTTTAGAATTTCAAGGTCACTGTGAACTCATAAAACATGTTTTTGTCTATAACTCAAGTGTTCATACACTAAATGACAAAATTTTGCACATATCTGATAAAATAATGAGGCGATGACATTTTATATCTAGAGGGTCAAAGGTCAGCTTCACTGTGACGCCACAATGTTCTGCAAAGAAGCTCTCCATCAGTCGTATATACTGCTCTGTATAAATAGTCTCTAATCGAAGACAACATGTTTTTCACTGGGAATTATTTACTGGAATAATGTAATTGCTAGAAAATGCACTTAAATCCCTTCCAAACCCTCACCACATATATTATATGAGTCTGGACAGAAATGGTTGTAAACTATGACTTGATTGGTTGGCGGAGGCAGTAATTCTACTTTTTTCTTTTTGGTGTGTGATTATGGTGTCTTCTGTCCCCCTCTGTGTGTGTGTGTGTGTGTGTATGAAATCTATTTGCAAAGCAGGCTGCAGCCACTGGGTGGATGAGAAATGGTCTGAGATGTGTTGTTTGCAAAAAGAAATTGCAGATGATGATGATATTTTTCCTGAGAGAAACAGAGAGAGGGGGAGAAAGTGAGAAAACGAGAGAGAGAGAGAGAGAGAGAGAGAGAGAGAGAGAGAGAGAGAGAGAGAGAAAGAGACGGTTTTTGTGTGTGCAACAGAGAGAGTAAAGACCACAGATGTGCGTGCATATGTTAAAGTGTGTGTGTTTGAGTGTGTATATGTGTTGTCAAGCAGTTTGCCTTGGGATTCAGGCTAAGTCAATTGAAGGTAATTTCACTGCAGCTCATTTCCAAGCATTTGTCTTTCCACTAGAAGCATCACCAGACACCTGAGCACCTGCTGCAGCAAACTTTCTGTCTCTTTCCCCCTATCTGTATGTGTGTGTGTGTGTGTGTGAGTGTTTGTATATTTGAGTGCCTACCATATCATGTCTCACTCACTCCTCACCTCTGACCTGCAGGCTGTCAGGGACAAAGTGACACCACATCCTCAGAATTCATTTTCCCTCATTCACATGACTGTCTCTCTCCCAGTCTCATCGGATAGCACTTTCCCCTCATCGCTCTCGTCTTTCATCGTTACCTGTGTTTGTTGTGGCACTTTTCCCACTCACCACCCCCTTTTCCATCTCTGTCATGCTGTCTTTGATTTGCTGTGTGTGTGTTTCTCTCTCCCCTCCCTCTGTTTCTCTATATTTAATCGTAGTCTCTCACCCACATCGCACCTCTAGCTGTGCAAAATGAACAGGGAGGGAAAGGGGAGGTAACGCTGTCGGCCGGGGGATGAAGAAGAGGCGACAAAAAGAGGAGAACATGGGAGACAGCAACACGGGGAGGCACAGAGAGGTGGTGGAGGGATAAGGGAGAGAGAACAGATGAAGGAGAAGGAATAAGATGATGAAAGTGATGTGTGAGTGTGTGTGTCAGAGGCTGAGGTGTAAAGGCTCATTTTCCTAAGTTGAAATCTCCAAAAGTGTCTGATAGTGTTTGCTAAAGAATAAAGAGAGAAGCAAAGAGGAGAGGGAGATGCGTGAAGAGACAGACTTTAAAAGAGAGGAAGGAGGAGGTCTGGGAAACCGCACACGCGGCTTGCCAGTAATCAATACGCACTGCAAGTGTGTTTGAGCATCTGTCACCACACACACAAACAAGCACACACAGCCTTTAAACACAACAGGGAGTTTCTTGACAGGGTGCAGCTTTTTATGAAATCTGTTTATACATGCAATGAGTTTAATTTACCAGTTGGTGGGTTCGGGCTGTTCAAGAATTGTCTACAACACAGGCAGTCTGTGTGCGTGTGTGTTTGTTTGTTTGTTTGTGTGTAGGTGTGTGTGCGTGTTCCTCGTTCTTAGACTCTTGTGGGGACTTAAAGCTGAATTCACACTAATCCATAGGGACTCTTGTCACTGCGTAGCCTGGTCTCATTCCCAACTCGTCACGTACCTACAATTTGTCATCGTGCCTCATCAACTCATATAGATACGAACAGTACTCTTAAGAGACGTAAAGCGATGCACCTGGCTTTTCAAGTGACTTCAATGTAAACCCATCTGTGGCTGTATGGGGCACACTGGGTAGCTGACATAACATTAAGAGGGGAAAAGTCAGCATATGGCAGAGGTGGGATAGATGGATGGCTCAAACAAGCACAGGGCTTTCACCCAGGAAACCGGATTTGTATGTGACACCAAAATGTCATAAAAGTCATAAGATACATGACATTATATTTCTCATGTGGCTTTCATCTTGCTTCAGTGACGTGAACATAATATTCTCATTGTAAGTCCAAACATGTTCCTAAAACCTACCCAAAGTGTGACAGTTTCACCGTGTTAAGCAGGTTTTAAAAAGGCTTTCCGGCCTTGTCAGATACAGCTGCTAAAGGTTACCTTGTGCTTCAGTATCAGACCCTGAGGGGTAGTGACAAATTGTTGGTATGGGACTAGTTGAGATGTAAATGGGTTGCACTGTGGGAACAAAAAATGAGGACCTCAAGGTACAGGCATCTTTTTTTAAAGACTTGGTTTTAGGGTTCAGGTTACAATTAGTTGTGATGGTTAGGGTAAAGGACTGGGGAATGCATTATGTCAGTGACAATGTTTACACACACAAAATATTTCACTTATTGTCCTTATTCTAAAAAAGACAATGTTTCTTCAAAGCTGTTTACATGGCTGAAAAAAATGAATATTCAGCTAATATTCCTGTTGACATGCAGCCGTGCATACTCTGATTATATGGAAAAATGGACAGCTACACCTGCTGTGCAAACACAACCTTTTTCATTCATTCAAGCAACTTCATGAAAAGGTTGGCATTGCGATTTTTGTGCATATCCAAAAACCTGTTGATATCCAAGTCTTTAATAATGTTTAGATGTAGGTTTGTTTTGCCTTCTGACCAGAAACATGTGCTTTTCTTTTATGCATGCAACTTGATCCCAGCCTACAGAGCACATCGTAAACAGGCAAGAGGACTTGTGATTAAGACTTGGAACATGTCTTAATCAGAAAATGCTACATTCAGAATAAGCACTAAAGGAATATGCTGTTTTCATGACCCATTTCAAATTCAGAATATTGTCACATTCTGAATAATGGAGAAAAATTAGTATGCATGTAAATGTTGTAGTGACTATCCTCACAGGGATAGTAGAACAAAGGTGTGTGTGTGTATGTGTGTGAACATGTGTGTGAATGAGTGCATACCAATGCCTTTGCAGTGGCAACAGAGCACTGAATGCTCCAGCGAATCGAGTCCCCTGTCGTTTCAAGGTGAGCCTCATTTTTCAGCCAGCGATTGACGGGCCCTATGTGTATTTTAGGTCGACTGAGACTCGCTTTACTGCTCTGTAATCACACTGCTTCTCTTGCTCACTATTTCTCACCCACTAACTGCCACAACAGAACAAACGCTGCACTTTATTGGCCCTTTGAGACATGGCGCACACTGCATTTTGGGTAGTGTAGTCAATTTTTTTTTTTCCCCTCTGCTGTCTTGGTTCAAAGCAACGACAGCAAACTTTTCTGTTTTAGTATTTTATTTTTATATATTGGTGAACTTTTATGGTTTATTACCGCTATTTCTCAGATCATACAAGCTTTTGAAACTGTAAATTTCTATCTAACACTTAATTCAGTCAGGGACATTTTATGTCAGAGAATTTAAGACCATTTATTACAACAATGGTACTTGGCAGGAAAAGGCGCCGCTCTTGAAGGCACTCCCCAAATCAATCTGAATAAGTATGCAAGAGGTCTTTCACTGTTGCACAGTAAAAATGCATATTACATATTTCCATGAATATGAATCATAGCAGAAAATCAGGCATAATTTCAAGACAGCTTGCACAGGCAGAATAATTGTAGGAGGACGTTGGAGTGATGTCAGCACAGGTAGCCACAATGATCTGCTTAGTAAGAGTGTGAGCTGTTAGATGATTAAGGCCTCTGACTAGTTTTAATGATGGATGATTGAAAAAAATGGTGATATAATCAGGAGGCAAGCTGTCAGACAGGTCAGTCGAACTAGTCAGCTCATTACAAGTACGACTTCACTGCTTCACCTAAAGTATAGCGATACTGAAAACAAGATTCAGCAAAATTACTGAGAATCCTTCCTCAGTTCTTTAGAAATTAAAGTCACCTTGGGTTTTACCTCAGATGTGTAATTTAGGAGTGAGCCTGTCTGTGTTCTTTTCAGGGTTTTTCAAATGGAAACACCCCCTCAGCAGTTAGCAAAAAGCAGTGACATAGCTTACAACTCATCATGGAGGATCATGTGGGAACATGGTTTTAGAAGAGCTTGGGAAAATAGCACTTTGATGCCAAAACATATGTAATTCAACAACAATTGTAATGTTCAGATTTGAATACATAAGAAAAAATGAAATAATGGACTGCTCTTTAAGATACAAGTGTGTGTAATAAGTATAGTGAGAAAAGGGTCTAGTTTTGTGTCACTATTTGTAGCAATAACAAATATTAATATTTGTTTTCTTTCTGATTGTAAATTAATTAATTTAATTGTATGTCTGCAGATGTCCATTATTTGCAGGCTGCATTGCAGATATATAAATTGAATGGACTGTTCAACAGTTTCTCTTTTCTTTCCATGACTGGTCACTGGTTTCATATTTTCTTAAGTATCATGGCATAACATTCATCTCTGCTCTTCAGACACAAGGAAAAAAGTAGTAATGATCATAAAAACAACAGGAAACCTGCTCAGCTTTCTGCAGCCTGTTGTGAATTTTAATTGGGTGCAACTGTATTTTTCAGGGACAGTGCACTTTAATCAGCATTTCAACTGAGGAGCCAGAAGCCACAAAGGCTAATGTTCCTATCACAAAAGCCAAGCATCTCAGCCAACCCAGCATAATCCAAGTGGGGTCTCACTGAAGCATTGTTTGGGGCAGATTGTGTGTGCCTCGCTGATAGTATGGGACTCAAGTGTCTCTGCAAGGCAGCTAGTACAAACTGTTGCTGTCTAAGTACTTAATGCAGGTCTCCTGCAGACACGCATACACAGTACCATCAATTTTATGGTAAACAAAATAACAGAAAATGACAACAGTGGTTTCCAAAGATTTATAGACCACGGCACCTTTTTTAAAAAAAAATATTATGTTATGGTACCTTGAGCCACTCACAACACAATAATATGTATGTAATATTAACTTAAAAGTAGAGTAAGTGATTCTGGAGAAAGGTAGTCGATTGTTAAGTCTCATTCCCAGGTAGTCAGATACCAAGGCTGTGGGTTGGTGGCTCAGACCGACCTGGGAATGAGACTCAACAATCAGCTGCCTTCCTCCAGAATCACTTTCTCCACCTTTAAATAATATACGCTCATTCTCAGTTACTTAAGACGACAGGTGCCCTGTAGATTTACAGATACATATTTCATTTCAAATAAACAATGAATACAATTAAATACACTAATATTTTACATGAACTTTTGTGTTTCTTCAAAAATAAGGATTATTTTATATTTAAGGTGAGCAAGGACAATCGAACCAAAACAAACAACAAAGGTTGCAGGCATTTTAATAAGACACGAGGTTAGTGTTGTAAAGAAACTAGTTGTTTCTAGTCATGTTTTTATGTGCATCCATAGACAGTGTAATAATTAGTGGATGGAGCATCTGTGACGTCCCATACATACAGTAGGTTTCTGAAGAGCCACTGTGAAGCTCTCAGTGTGACGACTCTGGTCATTGCGGGCTTGTGAGCGCCTGACTCGGCTAACTTCTAGCTAATCTAAAAATGGGCAAAGAGGTGGAGCATGGGAGGAGCTAAGGTGGCCAAATCAGACATGTTCTTAATTATGCATAATTTTAAGTGTTATATTGTCACACACGGAAACACGGAAATTAGCTATTTAGACAGTTTTTTTATGTGGATCTGTTGGGATTGACTCACTTTTGGACCCTCAAGTGATCATTCAAGAAACCACAGTGTTTGTCACATCTGATTTGGCTTCACTTTTCAGGCCTGGAGGTGGGCGTGAGTATACACCAGGCGTAAGACACCTAGATCACACATATATGGTCTTGTAACACGCATATATGGCCATTTCTTCTGTTCTGATATGTTTAAAAAAAGTTAACACAAGACTTAGTTTATGCAAATGTAACTGATAAAAAAAAGTTTTAAAACACACCATGTATTAACAATAATATGATAAATCTTGCAGCAGCCTTGGCCCGTCCTCAAGGCTCAACTTTGGGAACCACTGCTCTACAGCACATTGTGTACTGCGTGTGTTCATGATAAATTTACATTCCAATCTGGCTTACCATCTTTGTTATGCCTATAAGGATTTAACTTCACGCTGAACATGAACGAGGATCAGAATTCTGAGTTTTGCTGTCATGTATTAATTTCCTGGAGCTCATGGTGAGGTAGATAATAAGGAGTTTAATGCTATAAGTTGTCAGCCAACACTGTCAGTCCTTGCTGTCAGACTCCCCTGAGCATATACTTGGCCATGTTTGTGGGCCATTTTGGAAGCAGTGATGCATAAGTGAGAGAAAAGCAGAAAATTAATTTAGCCAGAGTTGCTAAATTCTTCATTAGACCTGTGAGGAAGACTAGCCTGGACTTGTCAGCCTTTTCTCAGAGAAACCTTCAGATAATAATGATGTTAGTTTGAAGTAATTTGAAAGGGTTTTCAATGGTACTTTACATGCATGTCAGCAGACGTTATAAGTCATATCGGCTAAGTTTATCTGCTAAGAGATTCCATTCAGTGATCTTTGACCATTTTAGAGGAAATTTCAGAATATAAATTAACTTTTATGTTCATTTGCACCTCCACAGATTGGAAGAATTAATTGAGGATGTGTCTAAATCTGTCTGAGGCTCCTTCTCTGCAAATCCAGCTTGAAAAAAAATCAATTTTTCCCAAAGTTTCAATCTATTTTAGCCCCTTTTACTTGTTCATGAGGGGATAAATAGGACATAATTCAAATTCTTGTTTCAGCCAGCAGGCCCTCGGAGAAATAAAAAATGGAGTCTGTGTGGTTTTATGGGGGAAGCTTATTTACAACCCATTAGGTACCCGTAACAAGAAAAGGAGTGAAATATAGATAGATAGATAGACAGATAGATAGATATAGTATCATTGACAAACTGTTGGTCAGCTTAATTCATTTGTTTTGTTGTTGGCTGGAGGAATATGTATTCGATGAGCGGCAGAGCAGAGGTGCAATATAAAACTGAATATTTATGAGATACTTGCCACCAAATATTTGATAATAAGAAGTAAACACGATAAAGTGGAAAACTAGATCCTGTAATCCAACAGAGGGAAACAAAGTATTGAAGTTAGAGGAGGAGCTGCAGATGCACGACCACACAGATTCATCTTATCAGCGTGGCTAATAGAGTGTGATATAGTCTGGATTTTGCATTTTTTGCTCAAACTGCATACTCCCTCCCTTCATCTTTTAGCCTTTTCCCGCTGTCGCCTTATCTTTTTATCCCTCTTTTTCACCTGTCCTCGTCCTCTGATTACTGCCTCCTCTCTTCATCCCCCTCTATCATCTCATCTCTCTCTTCTCTGCCATATCACTCATCCTGTCCACACGTCCCGTCCAATCTCTCCATCATTAACCCCCCCAATCTCTTCTCCTCCCATCCCTCCATCCTGTTGGCCCCGCTGCCCTCCCTCCCTCTACCTCATCCATCTTCCTGCCCTTCTGACTTTCTAGTCCTTTTCTCTTTCACCCCGTCTCATCGCCTTCTCATCACTTGTTCGCAGTCTGTCTGGTTAGCAGATCGGCTGAAGTGTCAGTGACACACACGCAAGGAAGCATATGAATGCACACACACATTTCTTTTGACTCTGTCTCGCTGTCAATCTCCCTTAACCTTTATTTCTCTTTCTCACTATCATCTGTCATCCTCTGGAGAAAAGGGATATAATTAAAGTCAATGCAGTATAATGTCATAACCTATTGATTTGGTTTCCCCAGCCTGTAATTTGCATTATAGCCCTTCAAATTATCCCCCTCTGTGCTGCACTTGTTGCCAGTATACACACGCACACATTATCTGTGTGCATGTATGCATTACTTTTTAAAGTATTTTATCCAATGTTTTGAAATGTGACCAAAATAATTAATCTTTCAGTTTGTTTCTCTTGATTAAAAGTAGAATCTGCAATCTTGTTTGTAAATGCAAACAAAGTCTCCTCCTCCCATGCTCACGAGGGAGAGAAACAAAATGTTCTTTTCTAATTGTTTCTCAGCAGTTAAGTTATAAAGCACAAATAAACATGCCCACACCTCCGCACACCACAGAATTTTGATGTGATCCTCAGTCTGCTCTGCCTGTGTGTCTATTTGTGTAAAACTCTTTCTGCAGCTTTCAGCAGTGGAAAGAGACACAGAATGTGATGTAAACCGCTGGCTTCCCTGCCTCAAGGAACGAGAGAGAGAAGTAAAATGTTATTTTCTGAAGCTCACATGTCCACACAACGTCAGATTTTGTGTGAACACAGCTGATGTGACCCTCAGTCTGCTCTGCCTGTGTGTGTCTGTGTGTGTAAAAGTCTTTCTGAAGCTCTCAGCAGAGAAAAGAGACATAGAATGTGATATAACTGTTGGCAGCCCTGGCTCAGTGAACGAGAGAGAGAAATAAAATGTCATTTTCTAATTGTTTCACAATGGTTACGTTCTAAAGCACAAATAAACATAGCCACATCACCAAACAATGCTGGATTTTGTGTGAATGCAGCCAAAACAATCCTTAGTCTGCTCTGCCTGTGTGTAAATCTCCTCCACAGCTCACAGCAGTGGAACAAGACAGAATGTGATCCAACTGTTGGGCGCCATGTTTTAAGGGAGTTTAGACCTCAAAACCTGCGTACTGTTTTTGCTGGGGGCTACACACCACTGGCAAACAGGCTGGAGCACAGAGACATCCAGAGAAAAGCAAAACATGAGAAAATAAGGAAATGCATTCAGAGGGCAGGTTCACAGCAGGTACAGACACCACCAGACTTCTAGTGGATGATAATAGAGAGATTATGCTTAGTGAGTCTATACATGTTTTTTAGGTAAATGTTGCATATTTATCAAATATACAGCACTCCTAAATATTGACTAAGAAAACAGTAACAGTACTAAAAATAAATAAAAATTAATGAAGCATAGTCATGAGAAACCTGAAGGAATCTTTAGAGATTTGATTAGAATCAAGTTCCTGCCAGCATTTGTTGGCTATGCATCATTTTTTCATCCAGGGATGAAAACAGAAAAACGCACTTAGCAATATTCAAATGCATAACTAATAACCACATACTCACAACAGGCTCCCTATATATTCAAGCATTGTGACATAATTTATTCAACAAATGTGCTTCAGTCGGAAAACTTAATATTTTGAACTTCAGCATTTCTAATGTGATTCAAGTAATGGAAAAAAATGCCTTTAAATAGGAAAACAGCCACAAATGTAACTATAAATAACAAAGTTAAGTGAGACTGGGATTATTTCCTTATTCAGTTACTGACTTGTTGATGTGTCTGTTGTCTGTGTCAGTGAAAGGCTGTTAGTGTAACACAGATACACAAGCACACACACACATGCATGTGCTCAGACTATAATTTTAAATGACAGATGAGGTTATATAAATGTTAAGTGCACAGGTCTCATATACCCACACTGTTACACTTGTAGATCCCTGAACACATTTGCTTATTCTCCCTCTCACACACACACATGTAAACAGACAAACTCGCACACACACACATACACACTAACATGAATATGTACACAGATGCACAGAGGCAGCATTAGTGTCTAAGAGAAGGTTCATTGCAATATAATCCCATATTAAATCTACACTTGCTGCTCTGATGATTGGTTGGGAGGCTTTTAAAAGCAATTGGGCAACACACACTCACATACACACACGTGAAAATCAACACAAACATTTAGAATCTTTGTTAAAAGCAATGATTGGAATTAATATTGCAGGGTAAAACACACAAAAAAGCACTACAAATGTACTGCACACAGATGTAATGATATGCATCAAATCCCACTGTGACAGATGGATAGGATTACTCACCTGCCACTCACACGCAGACACATATTCATACATAGTTTTGATGCTGTGTTCACACTACTTCCTTAAACAAAAATACACACACGTACAGTTGCCATAAACAGCCTCCCTGAAGTACAGATATACACACTTTTGCCTGTAGGAAACAAGACGTCCAATCAAAACCAGATACTGTGTTTTCTGCGTGGTCCAGAGGTTAAATCTAAGGATTTTGTCCGTTAGTCCAGTTCTGTCGCTTGCCTCCATACAGTCCCCGTTATCTCCATTCACATCCTGGCCAGTGTCTTAAATCTTGAATGAGCTGCTTTTGAAAATAAAGTACAAGCCGTGGGCTATGTGAGACTGGAAGGATTCTCCAGAGGGTCATAACAGAGAATCTTTACCAAAAGAAGAAAAATCTTTCACTGACATGTACACACACTTACTGTACAAACACACACAGACTAATGTTTCCTAACAACTATCCTCCGTTGCTTTCTCAGTCACTTACCTTTTCTTATCCTCCTCTTTAGCCCGCATGCTTCTCCTCTCCCTTGTCTTTCTCTCTCGTCTGTGGTAGTCCTTTAGTCCTCAGTAGCTCTCTCCTTCAGACTCTTTACCGTGCTCTATCTCTCTCTCCGTCTCATTCTGTTGCTGCTGATCCTCGCATGCTTGCGGAGCCCAGTGATCCTCCCTCTTCCCCCTCCCTCCGCTCTCTGTATCCCCTCTCTCCCTCTCTTTCTGCCTTTCTCTGATCTATCTATCTCTTTTTTTTTCTTTACCTACTGCAGGTTTCACTCTCACTCTTTCTCTTTAGCTTCACCATCGCTAAACCTTCATTAATTCCTCCTTTCTGTCTCTCTTTCACTTTCTGTCTATATCCCTATTTCTGTCTCTTGATTGGTGGCTAATCCAATGCCATGCCCTGGTTTTTGCGTGTGTCTGTGTGTGTGTGTGCATTGACCCTGGCATGGTGGTAGACCCAGTGAAACTTTGGCAGCATAAAAGTGTCTGCTCCCGGGAGTCGAGCCAGGACACAAACAAACACACACACGCTCGAGTACACAGAAACGCACACTCTTGCTTCCATCAGTCACTTTATTTATATCTTTGCTTTTCTGCGTGAACACAGTCTACTATTGCCCCATTCTCTTTCTCTTTCTTTCTGTCTTGTTGTGTCACTTTCTCTCCCTGGTTGCTTCTCCTCACTCTCCTCTTTGAGCTGTTTTGTCGCTGTCCTCCCTCTTCTTCTTTGCCCCACTTTAGCCTCCTCCTGCCATTCTTGCCTCTTCTTTCATCCTCACCTCTGTGGTTGACTGTCCCGCGTCCCACCCTCCTTCTATCACATTCTCTTTTTTCCTCTGCTCCTATGCGTACCGGCTGAGGATGTTGACTCCTTTCTTCAGGCAAACAAGACAAAAAAACAAGATGAATTGAATAGAAAGTGAGATTAAACGCTGCATGACATCAGGTTCTAATTATGCTTAATTATGAGCGCTTTGTCTTTTGTGCACGGCAGGAAGTGTGTGTTTGCAAATTAATTTCCTCATCCGTCATGCATCGGGAAAGATGAGAATATTTAGCTGGTATTCACCTCTTTTACAGGCAAATTTAAAGAGGTGGTTTAGGTCATTTAAAGTGGGGTTGTATGAGATAGTCAGTGTATTACCTACATTAGATGGCAACCAGTGTGCCCCCAGTTTGGAGAAGCAGAGAGTGGCACCAGCATGGAAGCTAAGCAATGAACCGCTGTGGATGTATATGCTATATTTATATAAGCCCAATATTGTTCTCTCTGAACCAACCAGACTCCATGAGTGAAATCAAAAATTTTACCTCACAGAAGACAAGAATTTCTGGTCTACTGCTGCCTTGATCTGTTAGTGTTATTGTATGATGTAAGTGCATCTGAACTATCCTTTTAAAACACCAAAGTTACGCAATAACACAAACAGTCGTAGACTAGCAACTTCAATGTTCTGCAAGGTAAATTTACTGATTTCACCCATGGGGTTTGGTTGCTTTGGAGAGTGGCATATTGGGCTTTTATAATGGCAGTTTTCCATCTGAAAAGGCTGCCTGACAGCAAGGTAAATCTGTGAAAATACTGTAAATATAGCATACACTTAAACTGATATTGAATTTTTTAGATAGACCTTTTATAAGTGGCTAAAATACCTTTTGTTTCTGATCCTATCCATAGCAGTAGATTGCTTTTCTTTACTTCTGTGCTGACACCCCTCTTTGCTTCTCCGAACTGAGGGCATGTCAAGCAGCATCTACTGTAGATAATACACTGACTATCAATAAGTACCTCATTTAACCCCACCTCAAATAATGCAAACTATGCCTTTAACCAACCCCATCCTCCGCCAGACTTTCTTCTTGCAGTGATGAGACACCAGAGACCCAGTCAGCACACTTTCTCATTTAATCTAGCTTCCCTTCTTTCCTCCTTTAGTACCTCATAAACCCCACACCAAATAACGTGAAATATTCCTTTAAGATTTCAAATTTTAAGTTAGAAAGGTTTAATTAGGTTTTATTCAGATAAGGTGAGATTGATCAGCAGTTATGAAATAAATGTACGCTAATAAAACACAGGTTCTCGTAAATGTAGTAAAATTCTAGAGTAGGTTATGTAACTATGCTTTGAGTTATGACTGACAGTGTGTGCATGTCTCTCTGTGTGTGTGTGTATCATAGACAATGAATTATTACCTGTGTGTGTGTGTGTGTTCCCTGAGTGGCCCCTTGATGCAGCGTCCACGTGAATGTCCCTCCTGACCCCTCTCCCACCTGAAAATAACCGGTGATGTATGCGACGCTGCAAAGTGGTTGACTCACCTTGTGTTGTTTCAGCTGACCTCTGATGAGACGAGTGTGTGTGTGTGTATGTGTGTGTGTGTGTGTGTGTGAATGCATTTATGCACATTACATAAGCAGCCAGGATGCAGTGCACCTCATAGGGCCTTGAAATATAACACACGTGTGCACAAAAACATACAAGGCTGACAAAGCATGACACAGTAGTTCTGAAACTGTGAGGTCTCAGTTGTTTGCTTTCAGAGAAAAGAAACGTCTCTTCTCTTCTCTTCTCTTCTCTTCTCTTCTCTTCTCTTCTCTTCTCTTCTCTTCTCTTCTCTTCTCTTCTCTTCTCATTATTCCTTTCCCCTTGACCTCTCTTCCTCCCGCCTTCTTATTTCTATCAGCTGATTGTGTCTCTTTGTACTTGACTGGGAAATGGGAGTCTGAGGACACATTGATCTGTTTTCTGAGTGGTGAACAAGTGTACATGTTCACATACACACTGAAAAGCAAACACCCATCCGCACACATAGACACCCACGTTATAGGTCTTGCGTTCTCTCAGACAAATCACCCTAACACACACACACACACACACACACACACACACACCAACTCTAATTACACCTCTACACAATCCATCTCTCTTTCATCCTCACCTCAGCCCCCAGGTGCTGGGAAAAATGTGTGTGTGTTTGTGTGTAATAGGAGGGGGGTCAGAGAGGAGCATGTGTCTGTGGAGGTACAGTGAGGGACACTGCAGGCTTCCAGTGAGACTGTGTTTTCTAGATGTTCTATTTTGAAAAATGATGAAAAATCACAGCTGAGAGCAGCGTAATGACTTCCCACCTGGGGTGGAACTCTACAAAAGGACAGGGGAGGGAAGAGGAGAAGAAAAAAAAGGAAAGGTTTGTAAGGAGAGTACGGTCAGGATATGGACCCGAATGAAGTGTTGTGAAAGACATCAACGGACCTGAAATGGAATTATTTGGACAGATGATTGTTGTTATCATGCTGAGTTTTAAATTGAAACTCATTTATTCATGTGTCTGGCTCTGTTTTGCTGGGTGAATGACTTCCTGTCTGTCTGTCTATCTGCTTGTCCTCAAAATAGTCCTGGATATTGGCAATTTAATATGAGAAGATGTAAAAATCATCCATGTGTACTGGGTGGATACCTGCTCCAGAGTTACACACTATTGAGGGATGGTTGTGACTAAAATACCAGAAACATTTCTTTGTGTTCATTTGACAGATTAAACCCTAACACTTTAAGTATTTAAATTAGGACTGTCAAAGTTAATGCTTTAATTCTCTGTCTTAATTTAAAATGAATTATATGTTAATTATATTTAATTGCATCAATTGTGTTTCACTGTTTATCCCACTGGGCATCCCTTGGGGATAATGAACTTTAAACTGAGAATTCAAACTTCATGACACAAAGTGAGAAGTAAGAGATGACATAATCTTTGTCTCAAATGAAAAGTTAAATTTATAAGTAATTAAATGCAATCTTGCTCTGTTCACTGCACTTCAGGCATTTGCTGCTACAGCCTTGCTTTGATCAGTAATTTATGGTGACAAAAGTCAGAAGACAGATATTACTGTGTTTATGACTCTTCTCTGTTTGTGATATTGTTTCAGTATGTTGTTAATGGCTCAGCAGATTTGTCAGATTACCAGCCTTTTACAGAATGTCATGGTATGTTGCGGATAATCATTTCAATGGTTTTATGTCTACTTTCACATCTGTGCCATGACAGTTGTGTGGAGGTTTTGTAGCTGGAACTTGTGTGCTACAATCACTGAGAAGGTTCCTGGCATACCTATGAACAAATGCAGGGTCAGAGAACAGACGTACAGAAGTAAACAAGCCTAATGGTGTGTTTCAATGCAAAAACATTGTGATGGATATTAGAAACTGGCACAGGGAATGTAACATGGTCACACAGGAGATTTATTTGAAAACAAACTTTTAGTAAAACTTTAAAAAATGAACAATGGAGTGTGGAAATAAGCAATGCAAGCAATGCATGGATGTGTAATATATGCTGATGGTGCAAAAGAAGGTGATGCAAGTTGGATCCATAGAAGTAGAAGAAGTGCGAGACAAGATGAGCACATGGGGCAACTTATACAGAGATGAAGTAGATCAGCAGATGACCCTCCACGTCACCAAGGTTGGCCAGTACAGCCTCCATTGGGAGGGATGTCATATGTATGAAAGGGTTCTACTTTTTAACTGCTTTTGCCAAGAAATATGTCCAGGAGATCCTGTGGAGCTGATTGAAAATATGGTTAACGGAATGTGCTCAGGAAAAATCTCTTAAAACTCTTTCTTAAAGAAATTTAGTCCGGTTTTACTATACAGCTAGATGTCTTTTTTACCTGCAAATCTCCAAAATCTCACAAAAGGCAAAAACCACAAGCCTCCATGACATGGAATTGGTTTCACTTGAATAAATCTCCATTAAATCCTACATTTGCATCTTGAGCGGCATGTTGACAATGACCACTGAAGACCAGTGTCTGCCTGGCATGGCACTGATCTCTCACTAGCTGGGCTTGGTACTTGCCGCATGTGTTTCCTGGCTGAAATTGTACTTTTTTCCACTACATGAAATACATCCGATTACAATGCAAGGAGTTAGAAATAGCGAGGTTTTTTGTAATATAATCATAAGGTGGCAGGTAATGCCAGCTGAGTATAATTGCGACACAGAAGTTGCTACACAGAAGTTTCATATTTAGACTGTGGAGGTCGAACAAAAGCATAAATGTTGCTGTCTCAAAGAATTTCAACCTAGTAATTTGAGAAGGAAAACTTCTCACAGTTACATGGGCTAATGTGAGAGAGGCCAACTGTGCTGACTGTGATTAACCCAAGTATTTCTGCTTTTATTGTTTAAACCTATGGTAATGACCCTGTGAAAAATTCTTTAGCCCCACCCTCAAGACAAATTGAGACCGCTTTCCAGTACCCACACTGCCATAATATTTGGTATGCCAGATAAAGATTTACTGTGTCCCAATACATGGATGTCAAATTCAGTATGCCAACATACTGGCACAGACTGTGTATGGAAGAAAAGAACACTCAGACTCTCTTAAATTCAGCAACATATTGCAGAATTATTTAAATCCTTTCAACTGCATCCTTTTCACGAACGTTTTCACAGTTTCAACTGGATTTTATACATAGGCTGTACATGTAAATATGTGTGGAAGGACTAACAAATATGGGGTGCATAACTGCCCGTTGAATGTCTTGTGAAACACTGCCCCACTGCATCTGCTCGCATTTTGCGGTATGCAAGCCAGCATGCTTTTCTGGCTATTCTGGCCACCAATCCTCTGCACAGAACAAGATAAGTCACACTGACAGAGCCGCTGAGAGACCACAAACAGATGACAACTCTTTGACAGATGGCAGAAAGTTTTGCGCTACAGGCTGTGATGAATGTATGAGCAAGAGGGTCAAAGTTCAAGGCACAGTGTTATGAGGAAGTATGTCCCAGTTGTATGCATACTACATGTAGGGCTGCAACTAACAATTATTTTCATTATTAGTTAATCTTATCTTATTAATAAATATTGACTTTTTGGTCTAACCAACCCTCATCAGGTACGTTGGCAGCATCAAAACATTTCCATATATTTACAAATATAAAGACTGCTTCAATTTTCCAATCACTCAATCAGAGGACTGCTAAGACTGATGGCCACATGTAGCTCCCTCTGCTTCTGTGGTATTGAACAAGTTTCGATGCCACCTGGGGGTGGAGATCATGATCTGTTATTGAAAAAAGGAGAGGCTTTCTGGAGATTCACACCACAGACCCTGGCTCTAAAGGAGCTGAACGACTGCTTAATGTAATGTTATAAATGATTGTCTGATGTGAAGGGCAGTCATATGGAAAGCTTGATTTATTAGATATATGCAGACCCCAGATGGCGCATTCTGGAGTTGGGCATCAACTACATATCATTAATTAGTTTTCCCTTTTCTGCAAAGCTTTGATTAAAAGTATATAATTAGCTTTTTTTCCACCAAATGTTTCATTGTTTTTTGAAGAATATGCATTTGAACAGTCATTGTATTTTATCTTTAGCCTCTAGAATACCCTTTTACTATTTAAATTACATGGATGCTCACTGACGTATTGACATTTATTTATTAACATTCAGGTCTTGTGAGCATTTAATGGCTTTTGGGATTAGGTAGTGTAGGATGATCTTTATGATTATGCTGACAGTGATCATATATGATGATACTTGCTTTTTTCCCATTATTTAACTTGCAGGTTATGTAAGTTTACATAAATATTTAAGATTTATGCCAACAAACCTGATGAAGGTCGGTTAGACCAAAACATCCATATTTAATAAGTATGTCAGCAGAAAGCAAGCGAGTTTCTTTCTTGTCTTTGCTTATCAGTTAATCTATCAGTTATTGTCATGATTAATCAAAAAAAAGAATGATATGATTAATCAGTTATCAAAATAGATGCCAGCTATTTTTTTTTCAATGGACTAATTGATTAATCAACTAAATGCTGCAGCCTTAAAGTTGTTGGAACAACAAAATCCTCATTATGCTGTTTCTTTAGTTCCATCCTTGGTACTGTGTAGCATAATGAGCATTGCAATTTATAGGGATTCCTAGCAAGACTCATTTCTGATTTATGTCATGTCATGCAGATGCATCCCAGGTAACTGTCATTATGATGCAGCTCTGAAATGACAGCTATTAATACATTATTAACAAGAGTGACCAGAGAGTGGAGGAGGAGGAGGAGGAGGAAGAGGAGGAGGAGAGAAATCCCAGACCTCACCAGCATCTGTGTCCTGTTTTGTCAGTAATCTCTTCACTGTTGCGTAAGGCCTTCGCCTCAACAAGCCCTGAGCTCCTTCTCTCTCTTTCTGTCTGTCACACACGCTGTATGTTATTAATATACACAGGCCTCATATGACTCCCATATGTCTTTGCATGTCAGGGAACGTGTTGATGAAACACATTCATGTGAGAGGAGAGGCGATGGTCCAACATTTGGCCCTTTGAGCATTTGTGTTTGTGGGTGTTAAGAGAGATTGAGAGCGTAAGTCTTCAGAAGACCAATTACACTGAAGTAGGGCAATACGACACGTGACCTACACTTCAACACACAAATACACACACAAGCACAGTGAACAGAACCAGAAAGTACTGAACTGTAGAGTAGTGAGTCGGTTTGTGCGTGTGTGTTCTTAATCCTATTACTGATCAACCATCACACACTAAGGAGGCAAAGAGGGAAGACAGAGCAAGAGAACAGGAAGTAGAACGATTTAGAGCTAGAGTTAATTTACTGCAGTATAATTGCTAGAGCTGCAACAATTAGTCAATAAATCGATTAGTTGATCGAAAGAAAATTAGTTGCCAATGATTTTATAATTCATTAACTGTGATTATTCAAGTAAAAATGTCAAACATTTGCTGGTTCTGCCTTCCTACATTTTATGATTTGTTGCTTTTCTTTGTCATTTATGATCAGTGTGAGGAAAAATGCATTACTGTAATTTTGCTACTTTTGGCGATAACTAGACATGTAACTAATTACTTTTTCTCAAATTAACGCATTTACTGTTACTGAAATTTACTTGTTACATTTGTCTTATCTGAAAGAACAACTGCAGAGGGCAAACGCTGCAGGATCTACGATCTAACGTCATCTGACCTCCCAGTGATGTGATACAGTTCAGGCAATGTCAGCTTGTTTTTCATAATTTAATGTAACCCGTTCATCCTATAATTATTGATTAACTACTGCACCAATGCTTGGTTAATATATCCAGCATCCTGTAGGTCTTCGACCCAACCCCTCTGTCTAAAGCATATGCAATAAAAAATGTAATCATAAAAAACTGGATCAATAATGAAAATAATCCAGTTGCAGCCCTAATAATTCCATAATTTAAAAGCTTGCTATCACATCAGAAAAACTGTCAATACCAGTATTTTTTCAACAGTTGATTTTAGAGACCAAGACAAAAAAGATATTTAAAAACAATGTAATACCTTGTTCTCCATTTCAGTAAGTGGTGCTTGCAGTGCTTAGTCATTGCTTCAGTGTCACACTGAATTGATCTCTCAGCACTTTCAAGAGTGGAACGTGTGATGGGAACATGAGGGGGAAGAGAGAAGAGAAGAAGGAAGGAAGGGAAGAGAGATTAAAGAAGAGAGTGTGCTGAGAGGGTCTCTGGTGTCATCGCACTGCAAAAGGAAAGTTATATGGAGGATGCGGATGTTTAAGCACTTAAACACACACATACACATCCAATAACATGCATCATCGCCGGTTAGATGTATTGTAAATATGTACTAAGCCCAACTGAACACACTTCCTTTATCTATGCGTGTGCCTTTGTTTTTGCTGTAGAACTTCACTGTTTGCTCAAAAAATATTTTTTCTTATTAATATGCAGTCAAGCACAAACACGCACACGCTGCTCATTTTGATCAGATGAAAGCTGTCAACACATTAGTTTCCATTCATCTTTCATCTTCAATTAGCCATCCATCTTCCTTCATCTCTGTCTCATGTTTGCTTTCCTGCCACCACCTCTGGAGGATAATTTTACCCAAACCCTGGCAGACGTACCTGTACATCTGCCTCGTTTCTGAAAAAAGGTTTGTGAGCTTCATTCCAGCAATTAAGCACAGCGGAGGGAAGGATCGGAAAATGTTAATGTAGAAGAGGTAGAACAAAACAAACTGACAGTGACTTTCATACATTTATAAGCCGAGACATCCTGCTCCACATAGGATATTAACACTTTGCTCTTTATGAATCAGCCCCGACCCCTCGCAGACTCAGACCCTGCTGGCTCTCATTGGCCTGAGGGTCGGGCCTACTTGTTTTTCGGCATCTCAAGAGCAAAAATAATGATGGCAAGTGGAAAATAATTGAAAGACAAAAATAACAGAAGTAACAGGGCCACTTTATATATTGCAGGTTATTTGTCATTTTCAATTTTCTTGTGTTTATTTTGTCCAGTTTCCAGATAAATTCAATTTAAGCTCTACCATGTTTCATTTTAGGTTCTCAATAGGTGATTTTTTATTGACTGGAGAAAAAATAGAAAAGGTAGAGAGAGACAAATGATTAAGAAAGCAACAGCAAACAGGTGGAGTACATGCAGAGGAAGGAAGTGAAATAGCCTGGCAGTAGATGACTTTGGCTTAACTAACCAATGAATATTTTATCACTCTAAGGCAGCATTTCCCAAACTTAGGGTCAGGACCCAAAATAGGTCACAGATCTGTGTTTATTTGGTAACCAATTGCAGAGAAATATGCATATTGCATTCCCTCAAATAGTGACAGACAGTTCTGAATGAGAAGCAGAAAAACAGCTCTCAATGATGTCAATCCTTTAATGAAAATACAGCTGGAGTCAAGAAATGTAAGAGCCACTGCACTAATGGTAAAACTCTAAACCAGCACAAAAATAAGGGTAGGTTATGAACATAAACCACCATGTTCTCCCCAGAATATGGTGCTATGCTATGCTATTTGTTATGCTAACAAAAATCAACATTTGCATTTTAGACCATAAGACTAACTAGCTTAACAGACTACTCAGTCTAGGCATGATGGGAAATGTGGGCAGTATTGTCTTATGAAGTCTTGTTTTGATCTGCTCCCATTTGCTCTTTTAAAGGTACTACCTTTATGTGATTAATGAAGACTCAACACTTCCTGTATCCATTTCAAATTAAATAAAATCCCTGTGATGTTTCAGTGCCAGTTCATTATGAAGTGGCGAGAACTCAACATTACACTCAGCAAATTTTATAAGTTTATCAGTTCAAAAATGTATGTAGATGTTATGGCAATTCATGATATATTTCTACAAGTTTGGGTCCCGCATTTGTCTTTTGAGTCTTGTGCTTAAAGAGTTTGGGAACCACTGCTCTGAGAGATATCATATGTATGTAATCTATGCAAGCTATTTTCACATTCATGCTGTTGGATATTTCTGTTCTCTGCTGGTCAGTGCAGTTCAGTTTTTGCACCTTTCTTTTGTTTTCTTCTGCGTTGTTGGCCTCTGCCCCTCTCAGTGTCTTCCTTCCTCTCAGCCTGGAAAGGTTTGCACTAAATTTACCATGAATTTTGCACTTTAATCCAGCCTAAGGAGGTTTTCTCAGCATAAGTGGTTTTCACACACACTTAACAGACTACTCGGTCTAGTAGTCGAACTTTTCGAACTTTTTTTTTTTTTTTTGCATATCTGCATCTTTCATGTGTGTCTCACTTTTCGCAGTTATAGCAATTCCTGCTTCTTCTCCCTCCTCTTCTGTCTCTTGACACTCCTTCTCTTTCATCTTCCATCTCTAATTCTCCCTATAACTAGTCTGTCTGACTCTGATCACAAGTAGACATCTCTAAATACATCGGTTCACGCCCGGCCATCACAATGTGTCTCCAGATGCTTCTTGTATGACCACTTGTGATCAGATCTCACTTTCCTGCTCTATATTCAAATATAAATTATAGTTACATGATTTCCGTTTTGTTATTATTTACTGTAACCCAGCACGCTGGGACAAATGGACGTGCAAAGAAAGAAATAATTCTCTCCTAACTTAACAACTCACATAATTGGGTGATTTTTTTTCAGGAGTCTTTCTCCACAGGTGACAAAGAAGCGGCCTATATTGGACACTGCCTTCTGCATTTGTAAAATTTGATGTTTCACAAAGTTTCACCTCATTCAGCAACTCTCAAACTTGCATGAATTTTTGAGACTCTGGTGCTATTGCAGTTATTGTGTTTACAAACATCTACTTCTTGTCTTGGCAAGTAAAAGAGCCCAAACACATAATTTGCATTATGTTAAACCAAATGATGTGCTGACAGGACATCAGTTGAGTAGGCGGTCCTTCTCTGTGGCCAGGGACACATTGTGTAGACACTACTGAAAGAATGTGGTCACCACCTTCAAATGAGCGACCGTCTCTCAGTGTGTCTTGGGTGCATTCACACCTGTTCCTAGAGCTGTCCTCTTGAGTGATCGCAGCACTCAAACCACATGTTAATACCCGGTGAAAATAGGCCCTGCAGTATTTTAATTTAGCAGCAAAATAAAATGAGAGTAGTTGTTCAGAGCTGTTACCTGCATCTTTTTGTGAAATCTGAAGCTTGATACGTTGTCTTATGTCAATATTTTATAATATATGATTTTTTGACGATTTTTTTTATGTAAAATGTCTGCCCCTGACACTGAAACTGACCACATCTCACATTTCGCATTCTATAAACATGATGCCAGTGTTTGTCAAACATCCTACTCTCTTTGGTGTTGCTCTCTCCCACATAGTTTGAGTTTCATCTTTCTCCCCATTTATTTGTGTGAAAAATATTTTTTTTGAAATCCTACCTACTGGCAGAGGGCCACAATTTAATCTATAGAATCCAATTTAGAGACCGCAGAGGCTGCCAGTCTTCTTGGCAATGGTTATGTTTGTTTATAATAATTATGCTAATTTGTGAACAACATTGAGGTAGCGACTTGTTTTGTTCTTTAAAAAATATCATCACCACAATTTTCCTCACTCAGAGAGCTGCCCTTTTGTTCCAGGGCACGTCAGCAGCATGCGACGATGTCAGTGCAGTTTGGACATTGGCATACATTTTTAGCTGAAATGAGCAAATGATGGAAGAGGTTCTCTTTGAGACTCTTTGAAAAAGCCTCTGACATGGTACAGCAACAAATTACCTTAAGAGATTTAAATGTCTTTGGCTTTAGATGTATAGCACTCAGTTTAAGAGCAGCTGCACAGTGCCCAAAGAGTAATGGTGCGTCTCTTTCTCTCTCCCTTTCTCTCTCACACACTTAACTTTGTAGTCCAGAGTTGTAGCCTGCATGACAGCTATCCTCAGTCAGATGGATGATCGTCACTATGCTACATACATAGAAACCTTCAGTGGAACCACAGATCTAGTGGTAAGTACACACACATACACACACACACACACACACCTGCAAATGCCTCTCTATTGAATGAAGATGTAATATACACACACATTCCCCTTTTCTTGTCCATTTCACTGCAGGACTTCCTGATGGAGTCCTTCCTGCTTTTCAAGGACCTGATTGGGAAACATGTGTATCCCTCTGACTGGATGGCCATGATCATGGTGCAGAACAGGTACCATGCCACAAGCATACACATGCACGTACACAGTCCAAGGTCGGCATCTCTAACTCAGTGGTTCTAAACCTTTTCAAGTCATGACCCCCCAGAATAATCATGTTGTGCTCATGACCCCTTATAAAAAATCCATATCGCAGAAAGTCAGGGTGATGTTTCCAGAGCTTGGTGGGAGTGCGTGGCTCTGTTGGAAACACGGGCGCCTTGTGTTTCTCATTTGATAGTGCTGATATCAAATAGGTCCACTCTACCAGTGAACCCAGTGAAAAATAAAATCAACCCATAGCAACACAACAGTAGTACCCCAATTCCTTGGGAAAAATGCAGGCATGGCAACCCTGTTTCTAGCACAATTAGCTTCTTGGTTAAGCATAATACTTTGGCACGAAAGCACCAAAATGAAGAGTTTCATCTCTGTGTGTCCAATCAGAAGTCATTTACTTGTTTAAAATATCACCCTCATTTCCCATCATGCCTAGTGCTGGACTGAGTAGTTTAGTGCCATTTGTGCACCTGTTCAGCACATGGTGGTTTACGCTGGTAATTGTAATTTTTGTGCTGGTTTATAGTTTTAACTTTTAGTGGCTGTTAAATTTCTTGAGGCCAGCTCTGTTTTGCTTTTTTTTTTAATTGAAAAATTAAAATTAAATTGTCTTAGAGGGGCTGACATTACTGAGAGCTGCTTCTTGGTTCTAATTCCCACAATGTTTTATTTTATTCTCCACAACCATGTGGCGACCCTTGAAAATTGACCCCCAGCTTGAGAACCACTGCTCAAACTAAATAGGCTACCACCGCCCCAGCATGGCCTGCTATTGAAGCATCGATGCTTGGTTTATGGGTATTTTAAAGGATTGTTGATATCCACAGTCACAAACCCACACAGGGATAAGTTGGAGATAGTAAAGCTGGGATCAGAGCTGCGATGATGAAAAAGGCTGATGTGACAAATGTGTTTGTGTGTGTGTGAGCTGACGGAGTGAAAGCCGTGGGTGTGTTTTTTTGTGATGTACGCTGGAGGACAGCTGTGTTAGAGGTAGAGAAAAGGCAAACAGGTAAAAGTGAGAGTGAGGCAGAGTCAAAGACAGGTTGGTAAGGAGTTTGCAGATGAGGGTTAGGGGAGATGTGCCGGTAGGGAGAGAAAGAAAGAAAATGAAAGAAGGAGGCAGTGAGGGAGAGGGAATGGCAGTCAACTCTGAATAACGATGATAGATGGATAGCGTTGAGGCAGATTTGCTACATACCTTTAGAAACACACAAAGTCACAACTCACTGATACACCTGCACACTGTGTGAAGTTGCTATCATGATCTATCATTGTGACAGAAGTTTTGAATTTGAAGCAATATTACAGCCTTGACTGAAATAGCAGTGTAAGAGCTATGAGCCAGAGCAGCTGAAACTCTTTGATAAATCAACAAATAAGCTGCATTTTCGATCATTGGCAGATTCTCTTTTTATTCTCAGACATTGCTTTTTTCATTTTGTGTTTGTTATTATTTAATCTTTCATCAACAAACTATTGCACAAGGGGGTTATTTTTGTGGCATTGATTTCCGTTTCACTTGATACTACTTTCTTGGTGTTTTGTTTGTGTGTGTAATAACAAAAAAACTTTTTTGTATAACATCTTGTGTACAAGAAATGCAGCCTGGAGTGGTTCACAAGGAAGAAATTACATGCATGTGTTTCATATAAAAAAAACATAGCATGAGCATAAAAACTAGGAAAGAATGCCAATTAATGTAAAATAAGATGGGATATAAAACCCACTTGACAATAATAGAAAAAAATAAGACAAAAAACAAGAGGAGTGCACTCAGTCAAGTGTAGATGCCCATTAGGGAACCCGAAAAGAAATTTTGGAAGTAACCTCTCAACATTTTGATCGATGACTGTTATTATTAATGTATGAATTCTTGAGTTATGGCCAAAAACATGTTTGAAATTTGAAAAAAGTCCCTCCAAGCATTGCTAAGATATGATGTTCACGATAGTGGGATGGACACAAGGTTACAGTGACCTTTGACCTTTAACCACTAAAATCTAATGAGTTCATTATTGAGTACAAGTGAACATTTGTACCACGTTTGAAGAAATTCCTTTAAGGCGTTCTTGATGGGGTGACTGGTCCAGTAGAATTTGAGATTAGCTGCAGACAAGCTTCAGGTCTCTCTCTCATACACACACACACACACACACACACACACACACACACACACACACACACACTGTAAGCAGCCGTATGATCCCCTCCAGGTTTACACCTAATAAGAATGAAAATAGAATACATAGAATGGAAGGTGGAAAATAAAATCCACTGAATAATAATAATAAAATGAAGTTGAAAACGGAGTACACAGAATGTATAACATTGTGTGTAAAAATACATTTTAAAAGGCTAATGTCTGTTTTCATCTGTTAGAGTGTTCCTGAGAGCCATCAACACCTATGCAGACACTATGAACCAGAAGTTCCTCAATAACGATGACTTTGAAGTACAGGTAAAGCTATTTGTGTCTACTTACAGGTCTCGTCTGGTGTATGCTGCCTGTTCTATTTTTAACATAGATCTATATTGCATCTCTCTCTACATTCCTCCTCTTCTTCACTTTTCCTCCTCTGTCTAGTTATGGAATAACTACTTCCACTTGGCGGTGGCGTTTATTACCCAAGAGTCTCTGCAGCTTCAGCATTTCTCTCCGACGAAGAGGAACAAGATTCTGGCCAAGTGAGAGAAGGGCCATATAATTTCCTTATTTCGCACACCTACTCTCTGCTGCTCTAATGAAACACTCAGTGATTTGTGATCTATTTTGGAGTCTGCATTTACTGTTTACACTCCGACTGCCTATTAAAACAGTGTGGTGCCTGTAGATAGACGTTCAATTTAGTTCATGTTGGGGCAAATTAGAGCAGCGTTATCTTCTTCACTGGGCTGCTGAGTTTCAGAAGGTGAAAATAACTCTATTGATCCAGCCATTGTTTCTTAACAAAAGGGTTGATTTATCTTTCTGTCTCCGTCTCTTTTTGTCTCTCTCTCTGTATTTCAGATATGGAGACATGAGAAGACTCATTGGCTTCGCTATACGTGACATGTGGTACAAACTAGGTGAGAAAATGTAGTTTATGTGAGTGTGGTTGCCCTGTCGCTTTTGGTTATGCAAATGTTTGATTACCCTGATATCAAGAAATACCTTTGTGTGTGGGTTTCTCTTCACTTTCACTTCACTCCACAACACAACCAAGTGTCAGTGGAGTTTGTTTTCAACCCCGAATGGTAGTAAGGGTTCACACTGTCAGCACCGTTTCACATAGACAGACATTAACATAACATCAAGGTATCAAGGTCATTTCTTGTCATTTTACAATACAGGGTTGCACAATGAAATGAGAGCTGTAGTTCCTTCATACTACACACATATACAGTACACAGACAATTAATAAGAGTTGGAGTAGAACAAAATAAAACATAACAATATACATAGGTATTTAAATATACACATATATATATAAATACATATGCACTCAGGAAATAATTCTGTAGTGCATTTTTTTAAATTTACCTCAGGTTGAATAGAAACAGCAGCAACAAGATGGTGACGATAATATGGTCGACACCATCACATGAGAAGTAGTGGGACCATTGTACAGGACTGTTGTGTTCTGATGCATAGTTCGAGTGCAACAGCTCGATCCAGACTGTTGTGGAGCAGGTCTCTGTAAGATGTGAGCACAACAGATCTCTCTCTGATCTCCCATAATTTGGCCGGCCTAAGCCCCTTAGCTTCCATATGTTTTATTTTCCTGCCTGGACATTAGCCAGGAACCGCCTTAAACCTACCACCAGGAACTTTCATGTTCTGTTAATTTTGGAGTCTCCTGTGGAAAAAAGTACAAAAAAAGAAGTAGAAAAAAAAGTAGCAGTTTCTCCCACTGTAATAACCACAAAATTGAAACATCAGAAATAACATAATCTAAAGAAAAATCTCTCCCTGCCTCTTTTTAACTTGCGTCAGTACTACTCACTTTGCCAGGAAAAATGTAAACACAGGCTCATTTTATCTGATTTCAAGTTGATGGTCTTGTTTGCGTTGTTTGGCTGTTTCATAACCAGTTAAAAACTCCTTGTAGTAGCTTTAAGTCCAAGCAAGGTTTGCATGGGCTTCATCTCTGCTCTCCGCCTCACCTCCTGAGTTGGTCTGCGACGGTGCATCCAGCTGATATGACTGCATGGTCAAAAGATGTCATGTCAAACCCCACGATTCTTTTTCTAATGCCTATGAGTATTTTTGTCATAGGTGATGTGAGTTTCAGCATTAAATTCTGTTTTGTTTCCATAGTAAATTAAATAATCTCTCTATAAAGAAAATTTCACATTGTTGTATATTCTGAAGCAGAGTTCAGAGTTATTATCTAGATGTTGAATATTCTAGAATAGAATATTCTAGAATAGAATAACATGTAAGAGAAGACAAGAGAATTTTTATTGTCTACCAGGGTGAAAATTTGCTCAGCAGGGGGTGAGCATGGGGAGATGGGTCAGATATGCTTTTAACTATCCTTTTGATGTTGTGTGTGCGTCTTCTAGGCAGTCACAAGATCTGTTTCATCCCCGGCATGGTTGGTCCCATCCTGGAGATGACTTTGATCCCAGAGGAGGAGCTGAGAAGGGCCACCATTCCCATCTTCTTTGACATGATCACTTGTGAAAATGCACACTCTGGAAACTTCCTCAAGGTAAATATGCACACATACATGCAGAAACGTGTGAACATCAGTCATACAGAAATTTTCTCACATTTCTATATGACACAAATAATATACACATGTTGAATACACACAGTGAACATTGCTGTATGTATAACAGAAATATGTGAAGATTTTAATATGTATGTGTGCAGACAAAGATTTACATTTGCATACACAAAATCCACACTTTCACAGAAACCCTGGCGCACACACATTGTGCTCCTCCACCAGTTTCCTGTGACAGTGCACACAAAAGTAAAAGAGACACCTTAATTACGCTTGCATAATTGATTTCTTCTTCTATTCCTCCTCTCATTTGCTTTCTCGTCTCCCTTTGTACTCTCTCTTTGCTTTCTCTCCGTCTCTTTTCTTCTGCAGTTTGAGAATGAAATCATTCTGAAGCTGGACCACGAGGTGGAGGGTGGAGGAGGAGACGAGCGATACATGCACCTTCTGGAGACTATGTGGGCCTGAGTATTAGAATATATCACAATTACTGCAACTATTACATGAGTGCCGTTGTAACTTACTTAGGTGCCACTGCTGAATTGAAAAAAAAAAGTGTCATCATACCTAAAAGTTGCTTTGTCACATTTTGCATGTCAAACAATTTTAGAAAACACACAGTTCATGATTTCCTTTACTTTTACAAAGAGCAAGGAAGAGTATAAGAATAGATATGTGGCTTAAGGCCGTCTGCAGAGAGGATGAAAATGTTAAACTGTGGTTGGGCCAGTCAGTGCATTTCTGACTGTGGCAAACATTTCATCACAAATAATCTGGAGATCTGAAGTGCAAGTTTTACTGTGAAAAAATATGGCCCTACCACGAAACACCTATTATCAAAATAAAATTTGGTTTAACAGTCTGTCCACTCAAGATTGCCAGGAGCAGCTTGTATTTTAACATTAATAATTTACATAAATTGAGCTAACTACCAAACTTCTAATAATGAACCTTGTAAACAGCATAAAGTAATGTAGAAAGTGGGGCTAAAACCGACCTACTTTCTACTTCGCTTGGCTCATAGTGAAAGGTTGCAGAAACACAAAAAGCTTATTGACAAAGGAAATACAGACAGCGGTTCTGCTTTTCCACAGCAATGTAATTTCTTTGCAGTCTTTGCAAATCAGCAGTATACAGTGTCTTAACGACACTGATGGAGACAGACTGAAAGGATGCTCATCAGCTCTCATTTCTTTGATTTTTTTCCATATAACACTGATAATTTGATCAGCACAGTATAATTACAATAAAGTGATAGCACTGCAGGAATACGATATATCATATTCACAAAATTAAAATATCTTGACCATGGCATGGCTTGGCTGTTGTCTCAAAAAATTACTTCTCATAGTAGATTGCAAAGCCTCAAAAAGTTAACTGTTGACACATGTTACTGGTCTCTCAGCAGCACATTCACAAAACTGTACATAGGTACTGAATATCAAGGTAAAACCCGCTGCTGATTAACTTGTGAATGTTTGCCTGCCAGCCTGCTGGACTGTGCTGCAGAGAACTCCACGCTGAGGCCACAAGTGCAGCACTTTGTCGCTTTGGTGAAGGGCCTCCTCATCCGTCTCCTTGACTACCGCACCGTAATGAGCGATGACAGCCGCAACAACCGCATGAGCTGCACGGTCAATCTTCTGGTATGTCCCTCCTTCTTTGAAGCTTAGCTGACCTAGCCTTGTACTTTCAATTCCTGTGGACTTGATCAGCTTTATAAATTACTCCGCCATGACAAAGGTGTTAAAGTGGGCTTTCTGAAAGGGGAGTTGCTGTGCGCCTTTCCTCCATAAGAATTTCATATTTTTTTTGTTTTCCTCATGTTTCATTGATGCTCTGTGACGCTTTCAAAATCTCCCATATGTTGTGAATCTGGCATGCGTCACCATGGATTAGCATTTATTGACACTAACCTTGTGATTCATCTACTGTACTTTGTAGCTGTAGTATTGAACCTCACAGCAAAAAGATGCTGATCTCAGTCGTGCACACACCAGCACACACCAACACACATACGCACATCAATAAACTCATTATTAATTGAAAGACTAATGTAAGTTGAGGGTAGTAAGTGAGTTTGTTCCTTACAGCCCTCAGTCAATAATCTCAACCACAGTAAAAGAGCCACACTGATTGAGGAGTTCATTATGAAACACAGATTTTATGTCTTGTCTTTCATGCCAAGGTCTTTGTATTCCCTTTTTTGTCCTACATTTAATTTGTGTGATGATTGATCTAAAAGAAAAGATTCATCTCTGTGTCTGGTCTCTGGCTGTTTGCAGAGTGTTGCATCAGCTCCTGTCTGTTCCATATCCTTTCTCTTATGTGATCTCCTAATCAGATTCTCCCCCACGGTATTTCAGGTTTAGTAACGGATCCCATCCACCCGCCATACGATCTCGCCACATCAGATTAATTCATATAATTCCTCCCCTGAACTCTGTTTGCCTTCTCTGTCTGCCTTCTTTTATATAGATAGATTTTATTTGAATTCTTTCCTAGAATTTTCATGTTTGAAGACGTTTCTGAGACGTTTAGGAGGATCAGTCAATAATAAATGGATGCAAGTCTGTTTATATCTTAAAATGTGTTATTTTCCCCCTGAGGAGGGGAGGCTGCTGGCACATGGCAGAGGTGTTTAGCTTGTAGTCCGTGGCAGCTGCCCATTAGCTATTCTCTTTCATTTGTTTGGCCAGCTAAAAAAATCCCTTCTGCCGGCAAGCAGGCACTAGTGCACTCTCCTATCCATGCCCCCCAGGCTAACTTCACTTAGGAAGTACACACACACACACACACAATCACATAGGTATATGCGATGCTTCTCCGTGCAGATGCACTTTCAAAGAAAAACAAACACATTTGTGTACATTCAGGATCATGCACACACACAGTTCAGGCTAAAGTAACCTCTGCTAATATTGAGCTAAAGGCTTTCCAGAGACATGTTCAGCTGTTCACTTCTGCCATATTTAATATATATACAAGTACAAGGTTTTTAAATTTTTTAAAAGCGGAACTTCACCCCCAGGTCTCCACCCACTGCATAATTTTGAAAAATGCTAAGAAGTAGGCAAGGGGTTGAGGAGAGGATGAGGTGGTGGTGCACAGGACAGCCACTGTAGGAGGTCTGACCTCGTGGCTACATGTGTGATGTGTGGGAGGTAACAACACTCAGCTGCTGTCAGACTCTGTGTCTGCAGAAACAGGAAGTTACTCGAAGCACATTTGTGGCCTTTTTTAAAAAGGTTTCTGTGTTGTGCCTGTGTTGTAGCTAACTGAACTTACACTGGCATAAATGCTGACTATTAGGGTGCAGCCGTACAAATAGTTGTATCATATATATGTATAAGCTCCTGTAAATGATGATATGATGTATAAAATTCCAAGTGGTCAACTCTTTCAGCGTATGCCTTGCAAGTTTCAAGATGATTTCAAGCAGTGGGTGGCATTTTGAGCAATTTTAAACCCATGAAATATAGGGCTGAACAATTTCTGAAAAAATATTTATTTGTGATTATTTTGACTGCAAATTGGAGGTAATGATAGGTTTTACATTATTATTCTTATTTTCATTTGAAAAACATATTAAATGACTGCGGTGTGTCTTCCTTTTTCTGGAATCTGTACCAAAGAAGAAGATGTCTGTAGAATCTCACTTGTAGGACAGGACATCTCTGCCTCAAGACATTCATTCATTTAAAAGTTTTTTGACACACATTTTGCACCTTCTGCAATTTGAAAATTGCACAAACTGTGCAACCCTAACCCCCAATATATTTTAGTTTAAAGCTCAAAAATATGTTAAAGTGTTCAGTACGCCTTTAAACAGCTGCCTATTGGTGAGTTGTTAGTTTGGAAAGATGCATAGAAGCTGATACTGTAGTTCTACTGTCTTGTTTTTTTGAAAAGACGAATCAAAGGTGACTACTGTGAGCAAGAACATCTGACCTTCATGTAGACGAGCCAGCCTCCAGCAGGAAATTGGCTTACTTAAGTTAAAATGCACTGATGCAAACAATGATGAATCTGACCTTTTCAAAAAATAAAGCAAATAGATATAAATATGCATACAGTATGCTTCGGCTTCACAGTGAATCTCTCAGTAATTGAGCTCGTCTTTTTTTTTTTTAGATTATATTTGTGATTGTGTGTGTATGTGTGCATTGTGTCTGCTGGCTCACGCTGGTGGTGGGAGGTGGGGTTGCATCAGTTCGTTCCACTCCTCTGTTCTCTGTAGATGTCATTAAACTTCATTAAACTGGGAGTTTGAGCTGCTTGACTAACAAATGAGCATGCACACACTCCTACACATTAGTACACACAAGCAATCAGTGTACAGTATAATACGCATAACCCACACATACAGCCATTGAGACAAACACTGGGCCACAGAAATACAAAATTAGAAAGTTACAGTCAGTGCAATCTCTCACACATAAACAGTATGTACACACACTCATATGTAGACTGACACTAATCTGACCTCTCCTTTTGATTTTGCAGAACTTTTACAAGGACATCAATCGTGAGGGGATGTATATCAGGTATTTACGTGCCTTTAAGTGGTGCATGTATGTGTCATATGTGCATGCATTTGTGCGTTTGAATGTGTGTACATGTCTGTCTCTGTGTGAGTGTGTGTGTGGCTTCATAATCTGACAAGGGATTATATGAGTCCCACTGAATTAATGTCAAAATCCACGGGATCAGCTCTTGGTCTGACTGGAGGGAGAGCAGAGAGAAAGAGAGGCATGATGGGCATGAGGGAGGGAGGGAGAGGTGGAGAGATGCAGGAAGACAGGATGATGGCAGGAGAGAGAAAGAGAGAGAAAACGAGGGGAAATACAGATCCTGTCAGGTCCCGCGGTGCATTTCTGGCAATGGCTTATGGACATAATTAGTTATCTGTATGTGTGAATGTGAGCTTGACTCTGTGGTTGATCAGCTGCATCCGTCTATCCTGTGGAGAATATGGTAATATTTGGTTGGCTCGCTGGTTAATGGCAGCAAACAAACATAGTTCAATGCAAATACACATCTCAACTCTACGTATGTGTTTTATAATAAAACAGAATGTTATCACACACAAAGATCTAGGTATATGACAACAGGCCAAGCATGGATGATAAAATCCACAACTCATTATGTTACGGCCCACTGTGGGGATTATGGAACATTAAAATCGCAGCTGAATTGCTGGGAAGATAATATGACTACTGAATATCTTGGATGTTGCCTGTATTTGTAGAAGCCAGACACCTTAAAATAAACCAAATACTGATTGAGAAAACATCATTTTCGTGGCACATTCATTCAGATTTACCTTTGCGCTGCCATCCACAACAGCATCCAACAAAATTAACTCTGCAGTACGTTATGAGACTCCATTTGCAATTTTTAAAGTTGCCCCTTCAGTAGAAAACAGAGTAAATTGTAAATATGCAACCTCACTCTGTTTTTTTTTTTTTTTTTGCATCATTGGCTCAATTTAATAGTCTGTTCTTTAGTTTTTTATTTGCAAACACTGCAGTAAAAAACGGTGGTTTTGTCCTCAATTGCATACTACTATACATACTGTATTAATTATATGCTGAATGGACTTGTAAACTTTATAGCATAATATTTTTTGCAGTTGGTACACAATAACTCAACAGTCTTTGATCAAGTCAATCAAACTTGTTTATTGTTTTGTGAGGTGTTTGCACTGTAGCATAATAAATAAAAGTGTGCTTTTTTAGTATGTATACTTACTTTTTTGAATGTACTTATGGTAATTTTGTCACTCAGACTCTTGTTAGTGGAATTAGGTGATAGCGTATGCCACACTTAAAGAGGGTAAATGGCTGTAGTTTCAACCTTTTTCACAGTGGCATTGTTGACATGAAATAGTATGTTAACTAAAGGTGTTACAATGATGCTCATTCAGGTTCTGTTCAGTTCAGGTCGAACAGAATCAGGGTGCTGCTGTTGTGCATAGCAGCTCAATGAAATGGCTGTGTGGAATAGAATTAGTTCTGCCACTGACAGACAGATTATTAATCTATACATTATGGAAAGGATCTCTACAGAGAAAGACCTTTTTATTAAAAAGTAACATTGTTTTTGTTTAACCAGAAAAGGCCAATTTATTGCTCTCTCGCCAAGTCATTTTATCAAACTCAATAAAAACAAAGTAAAACTTACCAAAACTTTCTCGGGTTGTCTTTCCAACAATCACCAACTTTGGTTTGGACTAAATAAACACTTAAAGTTGCTGTATACGACATTTAGTTCCTCTAGATGTTGATAGACCACCAGTAATTCAGACCAAAACAAATACAAGTTTTTTAAAAAGGTCTTTCACAGTGAGACTGTGAAACTAGGCAGTGCTGATCCAATATGGATCAAGATTATGTTACTAATTCCCTATTACTCACTAAAAATGTTTTCAGAAACATATTTTAGTGCACTGTTTAGCTGTAATATGAGATATATTGTGACTTGGCGAGAGGGACTCGTGTGCATAAACATGCACACATACATGCACGAATATGCACACACATGAACATAAGCTCACAAAAGCTGTCAAGGATGAATAGAGGAGCTTAGATAACAGTAGATATACTGGGAATGTGGCTTCATTCTCTGCTCAGAATGCCATATCTCCACTGTTGTATTTGCGCCTTTAATGCACTATGTTAGATGTGAAAATATCAGGAGAGGAACAATAGGGATGTCTGACATCAGAGAAGCAACGGGGAAAAACATATGACGAGCCAGAATATTTTCACATCTAACATGGTGGTCTAAGTTTTTATTTCAACCAATTCATACAATGAATGAAGTGTGTTTTACATTGATAAAATGACTGTTTCTGGTTACACAAAAAGGATCTTACTCTTTAACAAAAAGGTCTTTCTCTGTAGGGGTTCCTACCATAATGTTGTCAGACCCTTAAAATAACAATTTTAGTCTGTCAGTGGCAAAACAAGCTCTTTCAGTGGATGCACTTTGACAAGTGCAATTACCCATAAGGATTACATTGCAGCCCGTTTCACAGCTGACGGCTGCAGTGGTCTCAGTCAATACCGGACCAATTTCAAAAATTGTTGTCCCCATTAGTCACTTAGACTCAAATAAATCAGAAAATAGGGTCCTGGTTGAAAAATAACAAAGTTGTCTGTAAGCACACCCATTAACCAGTGGTTCCATTCTTAACCTTAACCTTAATTTTTCTTTATTTATCAGAGAGTAACACACCAGCTTGCTTTATTTTGGCTTTTGAAAACCATTTCAGGGCTGAAAAGACTGGTTCATGTAGAGAAATGGAGAAAGGAAGTGAAGGAAGGGTGGAGTCAGAAAAGGTGAGAAAGAGAACAGGAAGAGTCATAGAAGGATGGAGAGTGAAGAGACAGAGACTAAGGGTTAGTCAAACAAACAAATAGATGAATGTTAAAATTTATTCAGGAAAGCAAGAGAACGACTGAATGTTTGTGTTTGATGATTCACTCTGTCACCAGCAACTGGACTGGTCAACAGACCGACAGAACAGACAGACTCTCAGCCATAAAATGATGGAATAAGTTAATTAAAAGTGAGAGGACAGACTGAGAGGAGAGGTAACACTTTCTGTGAACATCACATTTAGTGCATTATGGGGGTATTCCCATTGTAGTATAATGCATTCATAATGCTTTATGACTGCACTCAACGTAATGTTTTCTGATGCACCATATCACCAGTAATAAAATATGACAGATGTGACTTATAATGAAAATTTATTCCCCTTTACTTACCTCTAACAATAAAACGTTATGATGAGACATGCATTATTTTAGGTGCATAAATATGTATTTCATTTCACTTTAAGGTCCAATGTGAAAGATTTACAAGGATCTATCGGCAGAAATGGAATATAATTTCTCTATATTTTATTACAGTATAATCACTTGGAAATAAGAATTGGTCTTTTTATGTTTCTACACTCTACAGAAGCTATATGTCCTACACACTGGTCCTTTAACACATGCAATGATAATTTATGATACTGCATGGACTATTATAGCATACTGAGTCTTTTCTACAGCTGATTGTTGAGGTGAGTATAGGTAATCATAATATAAGCTCCATCTGTCTGCCTCTAGTTTAACTAGTTCATGAAACACTTGAACTTATAATTCATTATAAGCTAGATTCGACTTAGTGCGTCAGAAAGCATTATGTGTATTTATGAGTGCAGTCACGACTCCATAACGCACTATTTTAATGGTCTTCACAGAAAATAACATGACATGAGAAAAAGATGAAGGCAAACCCCTCAACATTTAGCCAGACAGAGTGAACAACTGCATCCGTACTGCACAAACATACAGGGAATAGTTTATTTAGTAGAATCTAGATGCCACTGCTTTCCTGCTTTGTCATCAGTGCCTTAGCAAGAGAGTCCAGCCTCTGGCCATGTGGCAAAATGTTTTCTCCAGCAACAGGGAGATAGAAAAGGATTACAGCTAGAAAAAGAGTCTGTAAAATGGTAAGTTGGTTCACTAGCAGCTCAGTGTTCCCAGTTTCAACTATTTCAGGCTTCTAAAACATTATTGGGCTACAAAACATCTGTGAGACCTTTACAAAGACAAACGTTGAATTGAATAGTGCTGTTGTGTGTGCTCTTGAATGACCTTTCTACATTGTGGGCATACTTCAGTGTATGTGTGTGTGTGTGTGTGTGCATGTGCATGCATGCGTGACAGAGACAAATTGAATGAGACAGTGACACACTTGTGATTGATTCATTTGCAGGGCTTCAAGTTGCACAACAGTGTCATCTAGTGGAGTGATGTCAAAGTTGCATATTAAGTATCACTTAACCCCTGTGACTGTGTGTGTGTTTGTACACGTGTGTGTGCTCAGGTACCTTTACAAGTTGAGGGACCTTCATCTGGAGGGTGAAAACTACACAGAGGCAGCATACACGCTGCTGCTGCACTCTCGCCTGCTCAAGGTAGGACACGCACA
This sequence comes from Lutjanus erythropterus, assembly GCF_056507025.1. Classification (NCBI taxonomy): domain Eukaryota; kingdom Metazoa; phylum Chordata; class Actinopteri; order Lutjaniformes; family Lutjanidae; genus Lutjanus; species Lutjanus erythropterus. The sequence goes on from NC_139321.1 coordinate 21,203,453, forward strand.
CACACACACACACACACACACACACACACACACACACACTTAAAAGAGATATTTTGTCATTTAATTCTGGCGGCGGTGTCTTGCTCTGCCTAATTACTTGTCTGTCTGCCATGAGTGAGACTGTTTTTTATGAGCTGATAAATGGTTGCTATGTCTCTGGCCTCCAAATGATGAAGCTCCGAGGTGAGTTTATGGCATGGCATCGGCCACTGTGGCTTCATCACTATGGTGATTGATGCAGTAAGTGTGTGTGTGTGCAGGCTTGTGTGCCCATGCATGTGTCTGAGTGTGTTTGACCTCTTTTGTCTTTTCATCTCTTTTATGAGACACTTAGAGGCTCAGAGAGAGGGACAGAGGACTACAGGGGCACCTCTCTCCTCCTCTGTCTGTCTGTCTGGTATCATCACATCAAAGCAGTTGAACTTTATAATGTTTTTTATAATCTCTATTCATTGTCGGTGTCACTCCTGTCATGTCTGTTTCATATTACTGCAAAGAGTGGGCTGTAACACACAGCATGCTCTAATCCTCCTCTTCTTCCCCACTCTCCTTAGCAGATAGAACAGTTCTAATAATGCAAGCCAGTTTCGGAGATCACTGCATGCTTTTTGTTTGGCTTCTAAATGAATTTCTGTGCAATTTATGTAATGGAAGATTAACTATTGTCTCATTTATATAACAAATGAGCATCATGCCGCATGTTTTTGTGCACACTCTGCCTAGGACTAATATTGATTTATTACAGCAAAGAAACTAAGTTTTAAGTTCTTCTCTGTTCTTGTTCCAACATAATGATAAATGGGACACTGTAAAAGAGTTGGTCTGACTGCAACCTTTTTTTTATTTTGCTTCAGCAATAAATAAAAAAACTGTTGGGTATACTTAACTACATGTAGGTCAATTACAAGGTTACTTTTTTGTCATTTAATTTAGGTTTAGGTAGATAATTACACAACTACATGGCATTTTTTGTTGTATAATATGGCACAATGCCACTGCCCATTGACTCATGGTGTTCATTTAATAACAATTACCTATGTGATTAAAATCATCTATGCTTTGCAACAAAGATGTCTGTAATCAAATACTATGAATTTCCCAACAAACAGCATTTTCATAATTCAAACACATCCTCAGATTACCCTGATCCTTAAATACACCTACACTTTACTTAGTGTCAGTTTATTTGTACCTCCATTTAATATTATGAGATTCCAGACTCAGATTGTGATATTTTCCTGTTGTTTTTTCTTTTAAGTAATTTTAATTTGCCAAGCTAATTTTTTTTGAGAATAGATGAGGTGTAGTTTACCTACTTTCCATTGTGAATTAGCCAGTAATTTGGCATACTACAGTTTTATAGTATTTTTCCCAACACTGAAAAAAATTATATACTGTATCTCACCCCTTTTGTCTCTGTGTCTTCCACCATGTCTCCATTCCAGTGGTTGGATGAGATGTGCAGCCCCCAGTTTGAGTCCCACGGCTCCCACACCCAACGGCAGCTCAAAGAGACCCTCTACGACACCATCATTGACTACTTTGACA